>NW_027274709.1:0-85546 GCF_030028105.1 Mobula birostris | reverse complement strand
ATAAACTGAATCTGATCTGAAGAGTGCATTGGACCCTTAACCCTTCATCCACGGTGTTTGAGTGGAGTCACAAATGATCACAGCAGGTAAAGCTGGGAGTTTGGTGCTGGCACAGTGTGACCGCAATGTATAAGTGGGTGTGCCACAGATGCTGAGTCGGAAAAGTTCTGAACACAGTGTCACTCTAATGGTGCTTATTTCTTCACTAGTTGATGTTACTGGTTTTCCTCTTTTAGACTTGCATAATTTCCTCCAACTCAGCACACCACCCTGCTCGTATTGGTGCCCAGAAGCTGCACGATGCAGCAGTTCCAGAATCGCCAGTCAGTTCGTCAGCCTGCAGCTGGGGAGGGAGCGTATTCCTCTGACTGCAAGTCCAGGTAAGGCGGCTGTAAGCCCATCCGTTCCCTTCTCACTGTTCAAATCCCTCCGAGTAACGTCTCTCCCTCAGGACCTTTTCAAATCCAAGTAAGAATATAGCCCAAGAACACCCTGATTGCAAAGGAGGATATTAAATGGAGTTGTGAAATGCTTGGATATTTATATTGGTTGATGTCCCGTGCTTCTGCTGAAAATAAGTTTTTCCATCCGGTTGGCTTGAAGTGGATTATCAAGGTGTTCTCGCTTGCTGCTCTTGGCTTCTGGGGCTTTGAATCCTCTCGGTCACCAGCTGTGGGGTACATCAGCACAGAGCAGGATGTGTGCCTAAGCAACACACATACAATTCTGGAGGAACTCAGCAAGTCAGGCAGCATTTATGGAAGGGAATAAACAGTTGACATTTCGAGTTCAACTTCAAGTTCAAGTTTATTGTCATTCAATGGCATACAGGTACACCGCCAAATGAAACAACATTACTCTGGACGAAGGTGCTCAACACAATATATATAACTCACACACAACACAAGGGAATATTACCACAAATAGATTAACAAATAATAAGGGACATTTACAATAAAAGTTAAAAAGTAAACAGTATAATGCTACTGGTTCTTCATACGTGATGAGACCTTGGTGGTGGCAGGGAGTTCAGTCGTCTCATGGCCTGGAGGAAGAAGCTGTTTCCCATCCTAACAGTCCTTGTCCTAATCGTACAGTACCTTCTACCTGATGGTTGGGGGTGAAGGAGATTGTTGGATGGATGGGAGGGATCATTGACAATGCTAAGGGCCCTGTGCAAGTGACGTTCCTGAAAAATATCTCCGGTGGGCGGAAGAGAGACCCCAATGATCCTCTCAGTCCTTTGCAGAGTCTTGTGGCCAGATGTCTTGCCATTCCCAGACCAGATGGTGATGGAGCTGGTCAGGGCACTCTCAGTGGTGCTCCTGTAAAAACTGGGGACTGGGGAGCCTTGCTCTCCTCAGTCTCCTCAGGAAGTGGAGATGCTGCTGTGCTTTCTTGGCCAACGAAGTGGGTTGAGGGACCAGGTGATATCACCCATTATGTGCCCTCTCAGAAACTTGGTGTTCCTAACTCTCTCTGGAGGAGCCTTTAATGTGCAGCGAGGAGTGGCCGGCCTGCACCTTCCTAAAGTCCACAGTCACCTCTTTGGTCTTGTCCACTTTGAGACTCAGGTTGTTGTGCTCACACCATTCTACCAGCCGCTCTGACCCCTCTCTGAACAACATCTCATCATCGTTGTTGATGGGGCCAGCCATCAGTGAACTTGATGATCTGGTTTGGGCTGGAACTAGCAGTTCGGGCTGAGGCCTTTCATCAGGTCTGGAAAGAAGCCAGAGGGGGAAGGGGAAGGAGTACAAGCTGGCAAGTGATGGGTGAAATCAGCTGAGGGGTCAGGCAAGAGGGTGAGTGAGCTGGGAGGTGATAGGTGAAAGAGGTGAAGGGCTAAGGAAGGAGTCTGACAGGGGAGGACAGGAGACCATGGGAGAAAGAGAAGCAATAGGTGCACCAGAGGGAAGTGATGGGCAGGCAAGGAGAAGAAAATGGGTGAGAGGGAAACCAGAATGGGGAACAGAAGAAGAGAGAAGTGGGGGGGAATAAGAAGCCAAATTGAAATGGATGTCCACTGGGATAGCCTACCTTTTGCAACAGACAGAAGGTGCTCAACAAAATGCTCCCCGTTTGCCTCCTCTACACCCATTTTAATTTGCTTCCCATTCCTACTTGTCTGTCCATGGCTTCCTCTGCTGCCACAATAAGGCCAACACTCAGGTTTGGCCTGCAACATGATGATATGAACATCAATTTCACTAATTAATGAATTAGTGAATCCCCCACATCCACCCTCTTTCCATTTGCCAGTCTGGTTTTCCTCCCACCTGTTCTCTTGTCCTATCAGATTCCTTGTTCTTCAGTCCTTCACCTCTTCCCACTTATCACCTCCCAGCTTCTCACTTCAGGTGAGCAGACAGTCCCCAGGTAAACTGGCAGCCAGCACTTCACTCACGGACTGTGCAGCAGCCACCAACAGGCCTGCTTTTCTGAGGGAGGGCATCGGATGCCAGCCTCTCCGGGCCACCTCTCACTCTGTTCTCCAGCGAAATGTTTACCAGATCCTTTAGACAGGTTCTAATTGCCCTAATATTATCATCTATTGCTGGGACACAAGGCTGAGGTTAGAGGTGAAAATTCTTCTAAATTCTGATCTCATTCTGAAACTTATAAGCTCTAGAATTGTCGACCTGACTCACTGTGAGTACCACACCAATTATTTCTGTGTCAGAACTAGATATGAATGTGAGTTGTTGTGGTATCTGTCCTCATCCTTAAGCCACAAAGGCACCAGAGCAATAACAGGACTGGGTAATGTCTCTTCTAAAAGTGGAACATGCTGTTCTCTTGTCAGGTCTATCATAGTTCCAGCCCACACTGACGTGGTTTCACACCTGATGAGTATAAGAATGAATAATTATGCAGAAGATTGTTAGGTAAACACAGCTGAGTATCACTCCAAGCTTGCTTGTTATTTGTTAGGAAACTTTGTGGACTGACATTGTCGGTGACACTCAAATCTCAACAGGAAATATATAGTACTGTGTATGCACTGAAATATCATTAGGACTTCATCAATCAAATTCTTAATTTGAGGAGCTTAAGTTCAATTTCATGAATCTCTCCTTATATCATTTAATGGAATCTCAACATCTTCCCTGATTCAAAGAGGAATAAAATATTTGATATTGTAAAATAGCCTTGTAATCCTGGAGGTGAAATCTCATGTCCAGATTTCCCAATATGTGACTCTCAATGCTGAAATTCTTTCACACTTCCTTTGTGATTCAGATTCTCTCTGTTCCTCTGCCACAATGATTCTTCCTGTTTTTTTTAAATTTCCTTTTTCTCAACTACACAACCTGAGACAACCTGTGACTGGCACTGGATTTGAATGGGGAGAACAAGGCTTGATCGTGGCATGAATACAGAGCCGAAAACAGCTCGGGGAGAAAAGCAGGGTCAGGGATTTTTGGCTGGAAATTGGCAGGATCTGGGGTGGGGATTCGACCTGGGAAACAGGAGGACAAGGGTAGTGACAGGGGCTGGAAAGCTGCAGGATCTGGGATAGAAATTGGGTCTGAAAACCAACAGAACCAGGAATAGGGAGCAGTGCTGGGAAGAAGCAGGACTAGGCATGTGTGACACGAGAATTAGGGCTGGAACCAGCAGAATCAGATATTCAGTCTGGGAGCCACCAGAGTGCGGCTGAGGGAAGGCACACGCAAATGAGATTAAAGCAACATCAGAAACAATTTTCAGCGAGGTTTCAAAATGCATACAGCTCCAGAGCACATGAAGCTGTGTGCTAAACCACATGCACAGGATGCAAGAGTCAGAGCCGCCCTGTTCATCTTGGATCCATCACTCATTGAGAGATCCATCTGGTCCATCCAGCTCATCCTGGGCCATGAGATGCCGGCCAGGGATGGGATATGAGGTCCTGTCATGTCTGCACAGGCAGACACCTCCCAGTCTCCACCCAGTTACCTGGAGTCACCTGCCACTTGTTACTAACTTATCACCTGCAGCCTATTTAAACCCAGCTCTCATCCACAGTCCTTGTTCACCCATCGAACCAGCCAGCCTCTACCAGTCGTTCCTTCAGTTAACTTGTTGCCTGTTGTTTTCTGTACCTGTTCTCTCTTGTTTTGTGGCCCCTCATGGCTCGTTATTTTGTAGTTTATTTGTAAAATTTTGTTTACTGCTAATTTGTCTCCACAGTTCTGCCTTTGGATCAACCTCCTCTATATTTCCCAATAGATGTGGCCTCCATTTTTATACTTTTTGCAAATGACTTGGAATAAGGCAGTGAAGGTGTGGTCACTAAACTTGCTTATGACACAAACAGACAGAAGTTAATTCCTGATAACAAAAGGGGGTGGGGGGGGGGTTCACCATGTATGCAGGAATGGAGAGTTGAGGCTACAATCAAACTTGCCTTCTGTTAAAAAAAATCCCTGCCCCCTTCTCTCTTCTTCTATTCCCCACTCTGGCCTCTTACCTCTTCTCTTTCCCTGCCTATCACCTCTCTCTGGTCCCCCTCCATCATCCCTTTCTGTCATTGTTCACTCTCCTCTCCTATCAGATTCCCTCTTCTCCAACCCTTTACCTTTCCCACCCGCCTAGCTTCACCTGCCATCTTCAAAGTCCCAGATGATCAGGGTGAGGATCTGGGAGGATGGAATGATGGGCTGAGGGTCAATCTCTGCTTCTGCTGTGTAAAACTGGTACGAACGGGCATCCACCTTAGTGTTCCGGGAGCTGGGTCAGATGGAGATGGTGAGCCTGACATGGGTTAAGCTGGCAGGTCTCTTAAATGGATATCAGGTTCTGGTGGTCAGACCAGATCAGGAAGAGCTTGGTGTTTCCCATCAGCCAATGTCTCTACTCCTCCAAGGCCTATTGCGAGATGTCTATCTGGGAGATGCTCACTGACCTCAAAAGCCTTATCACTCTGGCAATCCGTAACGATAAGCGTCTTATGGAATGACTCTCCAGGTCATCAGGCAAAACTGTGTGGAGTTGAACGTGCAGGAGAGGAAGACACAAGAGTATGTCTTCCATCTAGTGCTTGCTGGAAGAGATTGCCCTAGCAGATGCATCCATCTCTGCCACAAAAGGCCTGTGGGGGTTTGGACGGTGTAGAATGTGAGTGATGGTCAAGCATCTCTTGAGCTTCTTGAAACCGTGGTCTGTTGCAACAGACCAGATTATCTGTGAGGTAGGGAGGTGAGAGGAGCATGATTTGGCTGTAGTCTCTGTTAAAACAGCAGTAGAAGTGGAAAAGCCCAAGAAGCACAGTAGTTGTTTGAGAGAGCGTGGGTGGGGTCATTCAATGACAGCACGCACTTCCTCTCGGTCTATGATTAGACACTGGGGTGAATGGACGTGACCCAGGAAGGAAAGGATTGTGGTGTGGAACTGGCATTTCTCTAATTTGCAATACATTTGGTCTTTGAGAAGACATTAACTAGATGAGACAGACATGGTCTTGGGGGTCCTTAGAGAAGATGAGGATGTCATTGAGATAGACATAGGTAGAGAGACAGAGGTAGCATGCCTCTTGTTAGTGAAGGCTTGGAAATGGCTGGACTGTTGGAAATTCCAAAAGGCATTACTAAGTACTTGTAGTGGCCAGTGGGTGTTATGAACACCATCTTCCACTCATCTCGCTGGCAAATGCAGATCAGTTTGAAAATACACCGAAGATTCAGTTTGGTGAAGATTTGAGCCCCACAGAGTGGTTCAGAGGCACTATCCATCGAGGGAAGAGGGTAGTGGTTTCTGGTTCTCGATAGCGATATTGTTGAGTCCATGGTAGTCAATGCAGGGATGAAGATCACCCTCCCATCTTTCTTTTTGAGAAGGAAGAATCCTGCACCAGCTGGAGACTGGGATGGGCAAATTAAGCCATGTTGTAGCACTTTGGCAATATAGTCATTCATAGTTTGGGTCTCAGGAGGGGAGAGGGAGAATAGGCAACCTCAGGGAGATGGGGTGCCGGAAGGAAATCAATCACGCAGTTGTGTGGTCTGTAAGACAGTAGGGTGCTGGCTTCCCTTTCGCTGAAGGCAATGGCTAAGTCATGGTATTCCTGTAGCAGTTTGTCCAGGGTTTCCTCTGTCTCCACGGATTTACAGAGTGAGGTTGCCAGCAGCTGGGATCCCAGTTCAGCAGTGAACCAGATAGCCAGGCGATCTGAGGGTTCTGAGTGGAGGGCTGGGGTAAGTCATGATGAGAGGAGAGTTGAGTGAGTCGATCGGGGGGATTTGGATGGCCTCGTGCTGCTCTCCGGTGCTCATGTGTTTGGGCCATGTGCACACTCAGACCAGCCCAGACCCCAAGGGATGTTGATCAATGGCCATGGCAGAGAAGGGATGTGGAATGGGCTCAGAGAGGAGTTCAATCTGCACACACAGAGTCTGGTCCAGAAAGTTGCCTGCTGTGCACGTAGAACTGTTGGTGTGTGGAAGAAGACAGAGAAAGTGTGTTGGGCTATGGTGCTGGACTGAGGGGCTGGGGGAGCTCATCAGATAGGAGACCCCTCGTCTCTACCTGGTGGAGCCATTTCCCGGAAGCAGTGGGCATTTGGTGCACGGGTGATCAGCTGGTCTGCAGTAAGTGCACAAATTGTTTCTCCAACGATGCTCATACTCTTGGGGGTGGAGGGTGTGGAGGTTAAGGGAGCTGTATCGAGACAGAAAGCTGGTTGAAAGTGGTGAGCAGATGGTCAATGGATCCCTGCTGCTCTTTTTGACAAATGACTCCTTTAGGCAAGCAAACTCTTCTGGGTTAATCGCTAGTTCAGGAAATGTTAAGGAGACCTGACCCAAACACAGAGCAGCAGAGATTATTTAGCAGTAAATGATACCTTACAAATAAACTGCAAATAACAGATCACAAAACAAGAGAACAGATACTAAACACAACAGGCAACAAGTTAGCTGAAGGTTAGGAGCAACAGGTTGTGGCTGGCTGGTTCATTGAGTGAACAAGGACTGTGGATGAGAGCTGGATTTAAATAGGCTGCAGGTGATGAGTTAGAAACGAGTGGCAGGTGACTCCTGTGAGCAGGTTGGAGACTGGGAAGTGCTGCCTGTGCATTTCTGACTACATCACCAGGTGGCTCGTATCTTACCAACCAGAGAAGGTCTAGTCGCTGTTTCCTGCAGGCTAGCTAATCTTTCAGCCGTGCCAATATATCACTGCCTACATCACAAACTTCAATTTTCTGCAATAACCTTTGTGTGGCACCTTATTAAATTCCTTTTGGAGATCTAAGTACAGTGTATCTATCAATTCCCCTTTATCTGCAGTACATGTTATTTTTTCAAACGACTCCAATAAATTGGTCAAAAATCAATTCCCTTTCAAAGAACTATGTTGATTTTGTTTGATTACTTTAAATTTTTTCTAAGCCTCCTTCTACAATGTATTTAATAATAGCGTCAAGCGTTCTCCCTCAGGCAGATCTTAAGCTAACTGTCTTGTAATTTCCTGTCTTCTGAGTCCCCTTTCAAATAATTGTGTCACGTTTGCTATTTTCAAATCCAATGAAACTTTGTGAATCTAGGGAATTTTTGAAAATTGAAACAAACATATCAACTCCCTTGTTATACATTTCTTTTACCATCCTAGGATGAAGACCATTAGCAACAGGTCCTTGTTGGACCTCAGCTCCAACAATTTGCTCAACCACTGCTCTGGTGGTTGTAACTTTGCTGAGTTCTTCCCTCCCTTCCAATTCCCAAGTTAATGCTACTTCTGGGATGTTACTTTGATCCTCCATGGTGAAAACTGTGGTAAAGTACCTTTCTAATTCGTCTGCCATTGCCTCCTTTCCATGTGATCTGTAATGTCCAGAGGGATAAGGGCAGCAGGTATATTGGAACTGTGGCTCATTCTGGCTCCCTCCAAGTCACACACATTAATCTTTCATCCTGGGATTCCCTGCCCAGCAACAACATGCATTGCCTTCATTCAGCACATGAACCCCAGCACTGCAAGGATAATTCGTTGTCTCTTCTTTCTCTCAAGAGTAATCCTTCACTAATACAGAGAAGCAAGTAGGAAATATACAGTAATATTGGAGTCAGCCCTGGGATCAACGAGTGGGTGGGAATCACTGGCTGGAGACCAGAGCCTGTGACGGGCACCTAGAACAGCAGTCCACAAGCACAGATCTTAATCCAAATACATTTTGCTTTCTCCTTGCTTCTATCTCTATCTGCTGTCTTTTACCTAACTCCTTTCCTCTCTTCCTTGTTTCTGTATCTTTCCCCAATTCACAAATACATTGTCTGCATCTCTCTCTCTCCATCTCCCTTCCCCTTTCTCTCTCCTTCTCTCTCCCTTTCCCCTTCTCTCTCTCCTTTATCCTTTCTCCCTCTATCTCCCCTTGCTCTCCCTCCCTCTTTCCTTCTTCCTTCCCACCTTCACTCCCTAATCCCTCTCTTTCTCTTTCCCTTTTTCTCTCTCTCCTTCTCCCTAAACCTTTCTCCCTCTCCCTCCCTTTCCCTTTCTCACCCTCTCTGCCATCATCTGCTTCTCCCCCCACTTCATCATTCCATTCTTTTTCTCACATTCATTCATTCATTCATTCATTCAGAAGCAAACGTGCACAATTACTGTGGTCTCCTTCCTGCAGATTTGTGCGGATTTTTCTGTCAAGAATTCATTCCAAACTTGCATCTGATTTCAAATGCATGTCTTTCGCTTATCCAGTGAATCTGGCCATCAGGATGATCTTTAACTGATAGTCTCCTAGCAACAGGTCCATGGCTCAAGAAAATTTGCCAACCACAACTCAAATAGCAGTCAGTGCACCACTCCTCCACTCTCCATACGACACGTATTCAAAACATATTCCATTTTTTAATAAATGCTGTTCCAAAATTTCTCAGGATATTCTGAACATCTTGAAACCAATGTCTGTGACATTGTCAGTATGAGGTAGTGTCAGTGTTAGAGAAGGATGTAACCGTCGTTAATGTCTGTAACAAATTAGTGTTCATTTTGAATCTGTGTCTAAAGCAGGAGCAATAGAATTCACTGTGGGACTGTGGCTGCATGGGGGGATGTATCAGGCATATGAAGGCTTGTGATGAGAAGGCGTGAAGAAGAGATAGCCATCAGTGTTGGGGCTGCATTTGTACCTGGAGGTGGTATCAGTGTTCAGAATTATACAGGTACTGTGCCTTGTAAAAGTATTCAGCCTCCAACCCTTTGTTCGCATAATTAAATACTACAACCAGGGATTTTGATCAATTTAACTGAGAATTTTATTTCTGAATCACTTTCTTCTTTTTCTCACAGTAGAGCCCAAAAAAATAGGGAATATTGTAAAGCGTGAAAAACTAAAAATTCGAAACCTGAAATATCAGCAGTTCAAAAGTATTCATCTGCCTTTGCTCAGTGTTTGGATGAACCTCCTCTCACTGCTGTTACAGCCCGTAGTCTTTTTAGATAAGTCCCTGTCAGCTTTGTACAACATGATGGAGCAAGATTTGCCCATACCTCTTTGCAAAATTGCTCAAGCTGTGCCAGGTTAGTTGGAGATCAATCATGGGCAGCAACCTTGAGGTCTTGTCAGAAATGTTCGATGAGGTTAAGGTCAGGACTTCGACTGGGCCACTCAAAAACATCAATTTTCTTACTTGAAGCCACTCTATGGTTGCTCTGTCAGTGTGCTTTAGATCGTTGTCCTGTGGAAAGAGGAGTTTCCTCCCCAGTTTAAGCTTTCTGGCAGAGGCTGGTAGGTTTTTATCCAGCATCTCTCCGTATTCCCAACCCAGACCAGAATACCAGTCCCTGCTGCTGAAAAGCATCCCCATAGCATGATGCTAATGCTACCTCCACCATACTTTACAGTAGGAATGATGTATTAGGTATAGAGAGGTGGTTCAACCAAGTACTGAGCAAAAGCAGATGAATACCTTTGAACTGCTGACATTAGTTTTAATTTTTTTAGTTTTTCATGCTTTACAACTTCCCGTGTTTTTTTTGGGCTCTACTGTGAAAAAAAAGAGCATTTGATTCACAAATAAAAATTCTCAAGTTAAATTGATCAAAATCTCTGGTTGTAATATGGATTTATGTGAACAAAAGGTTGGGGGTAATACTTTTTCAAGGTACTGTGTATCCATTTTAGAGCAGTAAATAATATCAGCATCTGGGCCCTTTGCCCCTCAGTTTCTGTCCTTCTCCCTCGGTCAATGAGATCATGGCAGATCTGAAGCAAGAAATGAGCAGCCAGTCGAGCAGTATTTGTAGAGAGAAAGGAATTGTCAATGTTTCAGTTTGAGTCCCTGTGACAGGACCTGATTTAATTGTATTTATTTATTGAGATACAGTGCAGAATGGAGCCTTCAGGCCCTTCGAGCCGTGCCACCCAGCAAACCCCGATTTAATCCTGGCTTAATCACAAAACAATTTACAATGACCAATTAGCCTACCAACCAGTAAGCCTTTCGGTGGTGGGGGGACACTGGAGCACTTGAGGAAAACCCATGTATTCCATGGGAAGGATGTACCATCCTTACAGATGCCCCAGTGCCCCGACCTGTATAAGCACACGTTACCATGGCGTGATCTGATCTTTGACCTCACTTCCACTTCCTGCTTAACCATCTTAATTCTTGATTCTTGATTGTCTCTCCCCCAAATACAAACATTCAATCTCTTTCTGCCTCAAAAAGACTTTAATGGCGCAGTTCTCTGCAGAAGGACCTATGTTTCCAAATGGGCTAGGATGGGGTTGGTAGGTGGGACCCCCAAGGAATATGAATGATGAAATTATCATGGGTTGAAGCAAAAGAACAGAATCATTTCATTCGTTGTTTTATGTAGAGAATAGGATGGAGTACAGAACGTTGTAATGTGAACAAAGTCACTGGAGAGACGTAGTTGGTAGATATAAAAGTTGTCTTTTGTTCAATGAAATGAAACACTCTCTGGAGGAAGAGGCCTGTTCGACCCTGTATTACATGACATTTTATTTGCTAAAGATCAAAGGACAATTCTATGGTTACAATGTATCTACAAAGCTTCCTTTGAATTACATGTAATTTTCACACAACTCCTTCTTCGCATCCACACTCCAGACACCCAAAATGAATGTTAATCAGCATTGTCTGACTTTCAATTAACTGATGTTTACAGCTCCAGGAAACTATTGCCCAGGACTGCATTTTAAATTTAATCTACTGTTCACAATCAGGCCTAATGATTGATTTCTGAAATTAATATTTGCTATATACCCTAACTCCAGAATATGCCCTAACACAGAAAAAAACCTGTGGTGCAGTAAACAAAGTTCTCTGGATACAGAATGTTAAATGTTCACAAATCTCTGCGAGGCCACCTTGTGGCCAAACTTTTATCCTTTGACAACACTCCTAGTTCCACTCTCTTCCACCATTCCTCCTCAATTATAGGTCCACTCTGCTCAATCTTTATAAACCTTAGATTTTAATTCTTCTCCCCCCACAGATGCTGCCTGATCTGCAGGGTATTTCCAGCACTTTATGTTCACATTCCAAACTTCCATTATCTCCAGGTGCTTGATCGTAAATTATTACTCAGTCTTTTCTGAGGACGATCTCTTATCTTAAATAGCAACTAGTGGACCTCCAAGGCAAGTATGGCCTTTGCCAAATAAAGAGACCAAAACCGTTCACAGTTACATGGGTGCAGGCCAACCAAAGCCTGTAGAATTTAGCAAGTCTTACATATTCTACCCTTCAAAATAAAGATCCATGTTCAATTTGGCTTCTTAATAACTTGCTTCTGCTAACACTTTGTGCTTCTAATACAAGGACATCTAGTGCTCTCTGAATACCAACATATAATTATCTTAAATAAAATTTTGTCCTATTCTTTTATTAAACAAAATAATCTCTTACTTTCCACACTATGCCACAATATGGGTAAAGATTTTGGCTATTTACCCTACCTATGCCTGTCTTAATCTCATCTACTTCTCTCAGGCCATCCCTCAGCCTCCTCTGCTACAGGGAATACAAGCCATCTTTCTGCCTGCTTACTGAAGCTAACTACAGTATATTCCTTTCGTACTCTCTGTCCATCTTACCATTACCTCCCTCCTAGCTTTGTACTTCAGCAAACTTGGACACATTGCCCTTTGTCCTTTCTTTGAAGTTATTAATATAGATGGTGAACAGAATCAAAGGGTCAAAGAGTCACATCCGTATCGACTTTTTGGCCTGCCTGTGTTAATCCCACATTAATGCTGTGTCTTTCTATCCCTTACCTATTTAATCATTTATTGGAATTCTTCTTAAATGTAGTAATTGTATCTGACTCCTCTGGCAACTTGTTCCGGACATCAGCAACTTTCTGTCTAAAAAAAAATTACCCCTAAGTTCCCCTTTAAATCTCCTACTTCTCACCTCAGAACTGTGCCCTCCTGTTTGATACCCCAAAAGTGGCAAAAAGATTTTGCCTATCTAACCTGTCTAATCTTATATACTTCTGTTAAGTCATCCCTCAAGCCCCTTTGCTCCAGGGGGGAAAAAAAGCCCTCTCTGTCCAACTCCTCCCCACAACTAAAGTCCTCCAATCCAGGCCCCATCAGGTGAATCTCTTTTGCACTTTCTCCAGCACAACCACATCCTTCTTACAGTGTGGCAAGCATACTCCAAGTATGGTAGAACTCGTGTTTTCTGAAGTTGTAACATAACATCCCAATTCTTATATTCTCTGCCCTGACCTATGAAGATAAGAATACCATGTGTCCCCTTCACCATTTCCAGGGAACTATGGACTTGGGCCCCTAAGTTCCTCTGTTTATCAACATTCTTTCATGCCCTACCAATTATGTATGTTTCTTACCACTGTTTGACTGCCTCAGATATATCACTTCCCACTTGTTGGTATTAAGTTCCATCTCCCAATGCTCTATCTAACTTTGATGTCATCTATTCCCATGATCCACCACTAGTAGGAGGCTTCTAATCAGGAAAGCATTGTCCAACAATACCCTTCCCATCATCTCATCAGTTTTGAATCCAATTTGCCCACTCATCTTGGATCCTATGTGCCTTAAACCTTTGGACCAGCTTACTATATGGGACCTTCCCAAATGCTTTATTACAGACCATATCAACAATATCTACCATCCCGTTTTCATCAGTCTTCTTAACTAATCCTCAAAAACTCAATCAAATTAGTGAGGTAGGACTTTGCCCTCACAAAGTCATATTTTGCCCATCTTTCTAAGAGAACGTGCATCTTGTCCCTTAGAACTTCCTCCAGTAATTTCTTGATCACTGATATAAGGCTCACTGAACTGTAGCACACACAAAATGCTGGAGGAACCCAGCAGGCCAGGCAGCATCTGTGGAAAAGAGTAAACAGTTGATGTTTCAGGCCGAGACCCTCCATCAGGACTGGAGAAAAAAGATGAGAAGTCAGGGTAAGAAGGTAGGGGGAGGAGAGGAGGAAATACAAGGTAGTAGGTGACAGATGAAACTGGAAGCTGGGAAGTCGATTACTGAAAGCGATGAAGGGCTAGAGAAGGAGGAATCTGATAGGAGAGGACTGGAGGTCATGGAGGAAAGGGAAGGGGGAGGTGATGGGCAGGTAAGGAGATAAGGTGAGAGAGGGCAATGAGATGGGGAACACTGAAGGTAGGGGGAGGCTATTACTGGAAGATTGAGAAATCAATGTTCATGCCATCAGGTTGGAGACTACCCAGGTGTTGCTCTTCCAACTTGAGTATGGTCTCATCACGGCTGTAGAGGAGACCCTGGATAAGTGCCAGGAGTGAGATCAGTGGGAAGGGACAAATGGACAAAGGAATCGCAGGGAGCCACAACCACACATCTTTCCCTCCCCCCACCCCAGCCCCAACTTTCTGCTTTAATCAGGGAACAGTCCCTCTACAACTCCCTTGTCCATTCATCCCTCCCCTTTGACCTCCCTCCTGGCATTTAGGCTTGCAAGTGGAACAAGTGCTATACCTGCCCCTACATCTCCTCCCTCACTACCATTCAGGGCCCTAAACTGTCCTTCCAGGTGAGGCAACACCTCACCTGTGAGTCTGTTGGGTTCATCTACTGTATCCAGTGCTCCCAGTGTGGCCTCCTGTAGAGCAATGAGTCCTGACATAGATTGGGAGACCACTTCGCCGAGCACCTATGCTCAGTCGACCAGAAAAAGCAGGATCTCCCAGTGGCCACCTATTTTAATTCTACTTCCCATTCCCATTCCGACATGTCAGTCAATGGCCTCCTCTACTACCGCAGTGAGACCACACTCAGGTTGGAGGAGTGACACCTTATATTCCATCTAGGTAGCCTTGAACCTGATGACGTGAACATTGATTTCTCAAACTTCCAGTAATGGCCCCCCTTCACCATTCCTCATTCCCATTTCCCTCTCTCACCTTATCTCCTTACATGCCCATCACCTCTCTATGGTGCTCCTCTTCCTTCCCTTTCCTCCATGGCCTTCTGTCCTCCTATCATATTCCCCCTTCTCCCACCCTTTATCTCTTTCACCAATCTTCCCAGCTCTTTACTTCACCCCTTCCCCTCTCCCGGTTTTACCCATCACCTATCACCCTGTAATTCACCCCTTCCCCTCTCCCAGTTTCACCCATCAATTATCATCTTGTAGTTCTTCCCCGCTCCCCCCACCTTCTTGCTCCGACTTCTCAGCATCTCAGCCCAAAATTTTGACCGTTTACTCTTTTCCGTAGATGCTGGCTGCTGAATTCCTCCAGCACTGTGTGTGTGTGTGTGTGTGTGTGTGTGTGTGTGTGTGTGTGTGTGTGTGTGTGTGTGTGTGTGTGTGTGTGTGTGTGTGTGTGTGTGTGTGTGTGAAATCCACGCGCTGCTTGGATTTCCAGATCTGCAATTTTTCTCTTGTTTGTCACTAAACTATAGCTACTCGACTTATTCTGGCCACCCTTCTTAACTAAAGGAACAACATTAACAATCCTCTAGTCTTCTAGTATTTCACCCGTGGCTAATGAAGATCTGAACATCTCCATCAGGGCCTCACAACCTCCTCCCCTGTTTTTGATAACATTCTGGAATAGATCTCATCCAGTGCTAGAGATTTACTCCTGTGTTCCAAGACATTTAACACCTCACCTTTTATAATACTTCCATGATCTTCCCTGCATTATCGTTCACATCCTTCTCCTTGATGAATGAAGAGGAGTATTAATTACAGGCCTCACCCACATCCCCCGTTTCTGCAAATAATTATCCTTATTATTGTTGTCCCTAGCCACCCCCTTCTCCTAATATACATAGAATGACTTATGATTCTCCTTCATCTTAACTGCCAATGGCATTTTAATACCTCTTTTTGCCCTCCTAAATTCCTTCTGAAGTACCCTCCTGCACTCTCTATATTCCTTGATGGATTCCTTTTTCTTCTTTTCCTGAAAAAAACCTTCAGTAATGTGATCAAGGTTCAATGATCACCACCATCTTTTCTTTTCACCAGAACACGCTGTCCCTGAACATTTGTTAATTCTTCTTTAAAAGGCTCCCAATTGTCTTTTACCAAGACGTCCCAGCACAGATCCCTACGGCATCCCATTAGTTTCTGCTTGCTGACCTGAACGCTGCTTTCAGTTTTTTACCCAATCCTTTATCCATGTTAATAGATTAGCTTTTCCTTGTTCAGCAACCTTTTCTTAGATCATAAGACTTAGGAGCAAGTTAGGCCATTTGGCCCATCAAGGCTGCTCCACCAGGTAATCATGGCTGATTTATTATCCCTCTCAACACCATTCTCCTGTCTTCTTCCCGTAACTTTTGATGCCCTGACTCATCAAGAACCTATCAATCTCTGCTTTTAATATACCCAATGTCGTGGCTTCCACAGCCTACTGTGGCAATGAGTTCCACAGGTTCACCACCCACTGGGAAGGAAATCTTCCTCACTGATGTTCTGAATGGATGTCCTTGTACTCTATGGCTGTGCCCACTAATTCTAGACTCCCCTGCTCTACGAAGCATCCTTTCCACGTCCCTTTTATCTAGGCCTTTCAATGTTTGATAGATTCAATGAGATCCCTTCATCCTTTTAAACTCCAGCAAGTAGAGGCCCAGAGCCATCAAACGCTCCTCATCCACTCCTCATACACTCCTCATATACTCCTCATACACTCCTCATACACTCCTCATACACTCTTCAAACGCTCCTCATACACTCCTCATACGTTCCTCATACACTCCTCATACATTCCTCATATACTCCTCATACGCTCCTCATACACTCCTCATACGCTCATACACTCCTCAAACGCTCCTCATACACTCCTCATACGCTCATACACTCCTCAAACGCTCCTCATACACTCCTCATACACTCCTCATACGCTCCTCATACACTCCTGATACGCTCCTCATATACTCCTCATACACTCCTCATACACTCCTCATACGCTCCTCATACACTCCTCATACACTCCTCATATACTCCTCATACACTCCTCATACACTCCTCATATACTCCTCATATGCTCCTCATACACTCCTCATACACTTCTCATATGCTCCTCATACGCTCCTCATATGCTCCTCATATGCTCCTCATACACTCCTCATACACTCCTCATACACTCCTCATACGTTCCTCATACACTCCTCATACATTCCTCATATACTCCTCATACATTCCTCATATACTCCTCATACGCTCCTCATACACTCCTCATACACTCATACACTCCTCAAACGCTCCTCATACACTCCTCATACGCTCATACACTCCTCAAACGCTCCTCATACACTCCTCATACACTCCTCATACGCTCCTCATACACTCCTCATACGCTCCTCATATGCTCCTCATATGCTCCTCATACACTCCTCATACACTTCTCATACACTTCACTCCTGGAATCACCCTCTGGACCTGCTCCAAGAGCAGCACATTTTTTCTTCGATAACGGACCTAAAGCTGCTCACAGTACTCCAAGTGCAGTCTGACCAATGCTTTATAAAGCCTCAGCATTACACCCCTGCTTTTATATTCTCGTCCTCTCGAAACGAAAGCTAACGTTGCATTTCCCTTCCTTACAGAAGCTTCTTATCCATTCCCCACTGGCTTGCCTCCAACTATCCTTCTTGCTGTAACCCCAAAGAATAAAGTCAATTTGTTCAATACAAGTTCACTTTCATAAAACCCAACTGAATCTAGCTAAGATCTAGTATGTGCAATCATTTTCTGCATAACCAATCCCAGCAATGTCTCCAGCTGAATGTATCGGAATTCTCTTTGTGGTTCAGATCATTTTCAGGAAATACATCTTCTCTGTGACAGGTCTGACGATGGAGGTGAGGATGATTTTTTTGCCACGTTGAGTGCCATCGAACAGAAGCAGGAGAAGATGAAGCGGTCAGACTACACACTGGTACGGAACGGCCCGACCCCATACACAGCCGGGATCACTCTGCCTAGCTCCAGATGCCTTGGCTCCTGGGAGGTTTGCTGGCTTGGGCACAGTGATCCAGCGATTGTCCACATCCATTGAACACAATGAGCCTTCCATCAGGAGGTAGCAGTGGGCGAGCCACTCAGTGAGGGGTGACTTCCTGGATCTGGTGCTGGAAGGCAAGGTTGAGAGTTTAACTGTGTCAAAAAGGTGGGGCACAGGCAAGACGATGAGGGAATCGGTAAGAGAGCTGGTCAGTTCCTGCGGCTGGTGTTCTGGGCTATACCAGTAAGAGAAGCAGGGACGGCTATGGTCAACACCATGGGCAGCGCCCATGGATGGTGTTTGTAGTCATTACTCATGGTCATTGTGCCTACAATCAGTACCAGTCAGTGCAGCAGAGAGCAGCTGTGGACAGTGCCCGTTGGTGCTTGTTTTCAGTACCCAGGTTAGGGGCCTGCACTCAGTGCCCATAGACAGTGTCTGTTGGTACCTATGGTCATGGCCCAAGGTCAATACCCAAAAACACTGTCTGTCAGCACCTATGGTCATGGCCCAGAGAGTACCTATGATCAGAGACCACAGACAGTGTCTGTCAGTACCTGTGGTCAGTGCCCGTAGACAGTGTCTGTCAGTACCTAATGATCAGTGCCCGTAGACAGTGTCTGTCAGTACCTATGGTCAGAGACCAGAAACAGTGTCTGTCAGTACCTATGATCAGAAACCATAGACAGTGTCTGTCAGTACCTATGATCAGAGACCATAGACAGTGTCTGTCAGTACATATGATCAGTGCCCATAGACAGTGTCTGTCAGAACCTGTGGTCAGTGCCCGTAGACAGTGTCTGTCAGTACCTATGATCAGTGCCCGTAGACAGTGTATGTCGGTCCCTATGGTCAGAGACCAGAGACAGTGTCTGTCAGTACGTATGATCAGAAACCATAGACAGTGTCTGTCAGTACCTGTGATCAGAAACCATAGACAGTGTCTGTCAGTACCTATGGTCAGAAACCATAGACAGTGTCTGTCAGTATCTATGATCAGTGCCCGTAGACGGTGTCTGTCAGTACCTATGATCAGAAACCATAGACAGTGACTGTCAGTACCTATGATCAGAAACCATAGACAGTGTCTGTCAGTACCTTCGATCAGAAACCATAGATGGTGTCTGTCAGTACCTATGATCAGAAGCCATAGACAGTGTCTGTCAGTACCTATGATCAGAGACAATAGACCGTGTCTATCAGTACCTATGATCAGTGCCCATAGACAGTGTCTGACAGTACCTATGATCGGAGACAATAGACGGTGTCGGTCAGTACCTATGATCAGAGACCATAGACAGTGTCTGTCAGTACCTATGGTCAGTGCCTATAGACAGTGCCTGTTAGTACCTATGATCAGAAACCATAGACAGTGTCTGTCAGTACCTATGATCAGTGCCCGTAGACGGTGTCTGTCAGTACCTATGATCAGAAACCATAGACGGTGTCTGTCAGTACCTATGATCAGAAACCATAGACGGTGTCTGTCAGTACCTACGATCAGAGACCATAGACGGTGTCTGTCGGTACCTATGATCAGAAACCATAGACAGTGTCTGTCGGTACCTATGATCAGAGACAATAGACAGTGTCTGTCAGTACCTATCGTCAGTGCCCGTAGACAGTGTCTGTCAGTACCTATGTCAGAAGCCACAGACAGTGTCTGTCAGTAACTATGGTCAGAGACCATAGACAGTGTCTGTCAGTACCTATGATCAGAGACCATAGACAGTGTCTGTCAGTACATATGATCAGTGCCCATAGACAGTGTCTGTCAGAACCTGTGGTCAGTGCCCGTAGACAGTGTCTGTCAGTACCTATGATCAGTGCCCGTAGACAGTGTATGTCGGTCCCTATGGTCAGAGACCAGAGACAGTGTCTGTCAGTACGTATGATCAGAAACCATAGACAGTGTCTGTCAGTACCTGTGATCAGAAACCATAGACAGTGTCTGTCAGTACCTATGGTCAGAAACCATAGACAGTGTCTGTCAGTATCTATGATCAGTGCCCGTAGACGGTGTCTGTCAGTACCTATGATCAGAAACCATAGACAGTGACTGTCAGTACCTATGATCAGAAACCATAGACAGTGTCTGTCAGTACCTTCGATCAGAAACCATAGATGGTGTCTGTCAGTACCTATGATCAGAAGCCATAGACAGTGTCTGTCAGTACCTATGATCAGAGACAATAGACCGTGTCTATCAGTACCTATGATCAGTGCCCATAGACAGTGTCTGACAGTACCTATGATCGGAGACAATAGACGGTGTCGGTCAGTACCTATGATCAGAGACCATAGACAGTGTCTGTCAGTACCTATGGTCAGTGCCTATAGACAGTGCCTGTTAGTACCTATGATCAGAAACCATAGACAGTGTCTGTCAGTACCTATGATCAGTGCCCGTAGACGGTGTCTGTCAGTACCTATGATCAGAAACCATAGACGGTGTCTGTCAGTACCTATGATCAGAAACCATAGACGGTGTCTGTCAGTACCTACGATCAGAGACCATAGACGGTGTCTGTCGGTACCTATGATCAGAAACCATAGACAGTGTCTGTCGGTACCTATGATCAGAGACAATAGACAGTGTCTGTCAGTACCTATCGTCAGTGCCCGTAGACAGTGTCTGTCAGTACCTATGTCAGAAGCCACAGACAGTGTCTGTCAGTAACTATGGTCAGAGACCATAGACAGTGTCTGTCAGTACCTATGATCAGAGACCATAGACAGTGTCTGTCAGTACATATGATCAGTGCCCATAGACAGTGTCTGTCAGAACCTGTGGTCAGTGCCCGTAGACAGTGTCTGTCAGTACCTATGATCAGTGCCCGTAGACAGTGTATGTCGGTCCCTATGGTCAGAGACCAGAGACAGTGTCTGTCAGAACGTATGATCAGAAACCATAGACAGTGTCTGTCAGTACCTGTGATCAGAAACCATAGACAGTGTCTGTCAGTACCTATGGTCAGAAACCATAGACAGTGTCTGTCAGTATCTATGATCAGTGCCCGTAGACGGTGTCTGTCAGTACCTATGATCAGAAACCATAGACAGTGACTGTCAGTACCTATGATCAGAAACCATAGACAGTGTCTGTCAGTACCTTCGATCAGAAACCATAGATGGTGTCTGTCAGTACCTATGATCAGAAACCATAGACGGTGTGTGTCAGTACCTATGATCAGAAGCCATAGACAGTGTCTGTCAGTACCTATGATCAGAGACAATAGACCGTGTCTATCAGTACCTATGATCAGTGCCCATAGACAGTGTCTGACAGTACCTATGATCGGAGACAATAGACGGTGTCGGTCAGTACCTATGATCAGAGACCATAGACAGTGTCTGTCAGTACCTATGGTCAGTGCCTATAGACAGTGCCTGTTAGTACCTATGATCAGAAACCATAGACAGTGTCTGTCAGTACCTATGATCAGTGCCCGTAAACGGTGTCTGTCAGTACCTATGATCAGAAACCATAGACGGTGTCTGTCAGTACCTATGATCAGAAACCATAGACGGTGTCTGTCAGTACCTACGATCAGAGACCATAGACGGTGTCTGTCGGTACCTATGATCAGAAACCATAGACAGTGTCTGTCGGTACCTATGATCAGAGACAATAGACAGTGTCTGTCAGTACCTATGGTCAGTGCCCGTAGGCAGTGTCTGTCAGTACCTATGTCAGAAGCCACAGACAGTGTCTGTCAGTACCTATGGTCAGAGACCATAGACAGTGTCTGTCAGTACCTATGATCAGAGACCATAGACAGTGTCTGTCAGAACCTATGATCAGAGACCATAGACAGTGTCTGTCAGTACCTATGATCAGAAACCATAGACAGTGTCTATCAGTACCTATGATCAGAAACCATAGACAGTGTCTGTCAGTACCTATGATCAGAAACCATAGACAGTGTCTGTCAGTACCTATGGTCCGAGACCATAGACAGTGTCTGTCAGTACCTATGTCAGAAACCACAGACAGTGTCTGTCAGTACCTATGGTCAGAGACCATAGACAGTGTCTGTCAGTACCTATGATCAGAGACCATAGACAGTGTATGTCAGTACCTATGATCAGAAAACATAGACAGTGTCTGTCAGTACCTATGGTCAGAAACCATAGACAGTGCCTGTCAGTACCCATGATCAGAAACCATGAACAATGTCTGTCAGTACCTATGATCAGAAACCATAGACAGTGCCTGTCAGTACCTATGGTCCGAGACCATAGACAGTGTCTGTCAGTACCTATGATCAGAAACCATAGACAGTGTCAGTCAGTACCTATGTCAGAAACCACAGACAGTGTCTGTCAGTACCTATGGTCAGAGACCATAGACAGTGTCTGTCAGCACCTATGATCAGACACCATAGACAGTGTCTGTCACTACCTATGATCAGAAACCATAGACAGTGTCTGTCAGTACCTATGGTCCGAGAACATACACAGTGTCTGTCAGTACCTATGATCAGAGACCATAGACAGTGTCTGTCAGTACATATGATCAGTGCCCATAGACAGTGTCTGTCAGAACCTGTGGTCAGTGCCCGTAGACAGTGTCTGTCAGTACCTATGATCAGTGCCCGTAGACAGTGTATGTCGGTCCCTATGGTCAGAGACCAGAGACAGTGTCTGTCAGTACGTATGATCAGAAACCATAGACAGTGTCTGTCAGTACCTGTGATCAGAAACCATAGACAGTGTCTGTCAGTACCTATGGTCAGAAACCATAGACAGTGTCTGTCAGTATCTATGATCAGTGCCCGTAGACGGTGTCTGTCAGTACCTATGATCAGAAACCATAGACAGTGACTGTCAGTACCTATGATCAGAAACCATAGACAGTGTCTGTCAGTACCTTCGATCAGAAACCATAGATGGTGTCTGTCAGTACCTATGATCAGAAACCATAGACGGTGTGTGTCAGTACCTATGATCAGAAGCCATAGACAGTGTCTGTCAGTACCTATGATCAGAGACAATAGACCGTGTCTATCAGTACCTATGATCAGTGCCCATAGACAGTGTCTGACAGTACCTATGATCGGAGACAATAGACGGTGTCGGTCAGTACCTATGATCAGAGACCATAGACAGTGTCTGTCAGTACCTATGGTCAGTGCCTATAGACAGTGCCTGTTAGTACCTATGATCAGAAACCATAGACAGTGTCTGTCAGTACCTATGATCAGTGCCCGTAGACGGTGTCTGTCAGTACCTATGATCAGAAACCATAGACGGTGTCTGTCAGTACCTATGATCAGAAACCATAGACGGTGTCTGTCAGTACCTACGATCAGAGACCATAGACGGTGTCTGTCGGTACCTATGATCAGAAACCATAGACAGTGTCTGTCGGTACCTATGATCAGAGACAATAGACAGTGTCTGTCAGTACCTATGATCAGAGACCATAGACAGTGTATGTCAGTACCTATGATCAGAAAACATAGACAGTGTCTGTCAGTACCTATGGTCAGAAACCATAGACAGTGCCTGTCAGTACCCATGATCAGAAACCATGAACAATGTCTGTCAGTACCTATGATCAGAAACCATAGACAGTGCCTGTCAGTACCTATGGTCCGAGACCATAGACAGTGTCTGTCAGTACCTATGATCAGAAACCATAGACAGTGTCAGTCAGTACCTATGTCAGAAACCACAGACAGTGTCTGTCAGTACCTATGGTCAGAGACCATAGACAGTGTCTGTCAGCACCTATGATCAGACACCATAGACAGTGTCTGTCACTACCTATGATCAGAAACCATAGACAGTGTCTGTCAGTACCTATGGTCCGAGAACATACACAGTGTCTGTCAGTACCTATGATCAGAGACCATAGACAGTGTCTGTCAGTACATATGATCAGTGCCCATAGACAGTGTCTGTCAGAACCTGTGGTCAGTGCCCGTAGACAGTGTCTGTCAGTACCTATGATCAGTGCCCGTAGACAGTGTATGTCGGTCCCTATGGTCAGAGACCAGAGACAGTGTCTGTCAGTACGTATGATCAGAAACCATAGACAGTGTCTGTCAGTACCTGTGATCAGAAACCATAGACAGTGTCTGTCAGTACCTATGGTCAGAAACCATAGACAGTGTCTGTCAGTATCTATGATCAGTGCCCGTAGACGGTGTCTGTCAGTACCTATGATCAGAAACCATAGACAGTGACTGTCAGTACCTATGATCAGAAACCATAGACAGTGTCTGTCAGTACCTTCGATCAGAAACCATAGATGGTGTCTGTCAGTACCTATGATCAGAAACCATAGACGGTGTGTGTCAGTACCTATGATCAGAAGCCATAGACAGTGTCTGTCAGTACCTATGATCAGAGACAATAGACCGTGTCTATCAGTACCTATGATCAGTGCCCATAGACAGTGTCTGACAGTACCTATGATCGGAGACAATAGACGGTGTCGGTCAGTACCTATGATCAGAGACCATAGACAGTGTCTGTCAGTACCTATGGTCAGTGCCTATAGACAGTGCCTGTTAGTACCTATGATCAGAAACCATAGACAGTGTCTGTCAGTACCTATGATCAGTGCCCGTAGACGGTGTCTGTCAGTACCTATGATCAGAAACCATAGACGGTGTCTGTCAGTACCTATGATCAGAAACCATAGACGGTGTCTGTCAGTACCTACGATCAGAGACCATAGACGGTGTCTGTCGGTACCTATGATCAGAAACCATAGACAGTGTCTGTCGGTACCTATGATCAGAGACAATAGACAGTGTCTGTCAGTACCTATGGTCAGTGCCCGTAGACAGTGTCTGTCAGTACCTATGTCAGAAGCCACAGACAGTGTCTGTCAGTACCTATGGTCAGAGACCATAGACAGTGTCTGTCAGTACCTATGATCAGAGACCATAGACAGTGTCTGTCAGTACCTATGATCAGAGACCATAGACAGTGTCTGTCAGTACCTATGATCAGAAACCATAGACAGTGTCTATCAGTACCTATGATCAGAAACCATAGACAGTGTCTGTCAGTACCTATGATCAGAAACCATAGACAGTGTCTGTCAGTACCTATGGTCCGAGACCATAGACAGTGTCTGTCAGTACCTATGTCAGAAACCACAGACAGTGTCTGTCAGTACCTATGGTCAGAGACCATAGACAGTGTCTGTCAGTACCTATGATCAGAGACCATAGACAGTGTATGTCAGTACCTATGATCAGAAAACATAGACAGTGTCTGTCAGTACCTATGGTCAGAAACCATAGACAGTGCCTGTCAGTACCCATGATCAGAAACCATGAACAACGTCTGTCAGTACCTATGATCAGAAACCATAGACAGTGCCTGTCAGTACCTATGGTCCGAGACCATAGACAGTGTCTGTCCAGTACCTATGATCAGAAACCATAGACAGTGTCAGTCAGTACCTATGTCAGAAACCACACACAGTGTCTGTCAGTACCTATGGTCAGAGACCATAGACAGTGTCTGTCAGCACCTATGATCAGACACCATAGACAGTGTCTGTCACTACCTATGATCAGAAACCATAGACAGTGTCTGTCAGTACCTATGGTCCGAGAACATACACAGTGTCTGTCAGTACCTATGATCAGAGACCATAGACAGTGCCTGTCAGTACCTATGATCAGAAACCATAGACAGTGTCTGTCAGTACCTATGGTCAGTGCCCGTAGACAGTGTCTGTCAGTACCTAATAATCAGGGCCCGTAGACAGTGTCTGTCAGTACCTATGGTCAGAGACCAGAAACAGTGTCTGTCAGTACCTATGATCAGAAACCATGGACAGTGTCTGTCAGTACCTATGGTCAGAGACCAGAAACAGTGTCTGTCAGTACCTATGATCAGAGACCATACATAGTGTCTGTCAGTACCTATGATCAGAAACCATAGACGGTGTCTGTCAGTACCTATGATCAGAGACCATACACGATGTCTGTCAGTACCAATGATCAGAAACCATAGACAGTGTCTGTCAGTACCTATGATCAGAGACCATAGCAGGGTCTGTCAGTACCTATGATCAGTGCCCATAGACAGTGTCTGTCAGTACCTATGATCGGAGACCATAGACGGTGTCTGTCAGTACCTATGATCGGAGACCATAGACAGTATCTGTCAGTACCTATGATCAGACACCATAGACAGTGTCTGTCAGTACCTATGATCAGAGACCATAGACAGTGTCTGTCAGTACCTATGATCAGAGACCATAGACAGTGTCTGTCAGTACCTATGATCAGAAACCATAGACAGTGTCTGTCAGTACCTATGTCAGAAACCACAGACAGTGTCTGTCAGTTCCTATGATCAGTGCCCTTAGACAGTGTCTGTCAGTACCTATGATCAGAAACCATAGACGGTGTCTGTCAGTACCTATGGTCAGAGACCAGAAACAGTGTCTGTCAGTACCTATGATCATAAACCATGGACAGTGTCTGTCAGTACCTATGATCAGAGACCATAGATAGTGTCTGTCAGTACCTATGATCAGAAAGCATAGACGGTGTCTGTCAGTACCTATGATCAGAGACCATAGACGATGTCTGTCAGTACCAATGATCAGAAACCATAGACGGTGTCTGTCAGTACCTATGATCAGAAACCATAGACGGTGTGTGTCACTACCTATGATCAGAGACCATAGGCAGTGTCTGTCAGTACCTATGATAGGAGACCATAGACGGTGTCTGTCAGTACCTATGATCGGAGACCATAGACGCTGTCTGTCAGTACCTATGGTCAGAGACCATAGACAGTGTCTGACAGTACCTATGATCAGTGCCCATAGACAGTGTCTGTCAGTTCCTATGATCAGAAACCATAGAGAGTGTCTGTCAGTACCTATGATCAGAAACCATAGACAGTGTCTGTCAGTACCTATCATCAGTGCCCATAGACAGTGTCTGTCAGTACCTATGATCAGAGACCATAGACAGTGTCTGTCAGTACCTATCATCAGAGACCATAGACAGTATCTGTCAGTACCTATGATCAGAGACCATAGACAGTGTATGTCAGTACCTATGATCAGAAACCATTGACAGTCTCTGTCAGTACCTATGGTCAGAAACCATAGACAGTGCCTGTCAGTACCTATGATCAGAAACCATAGACAGTGTCTGTCAGTACCTATGATCAGAAACCATAGAGAGTACCTGTCAGTACCTATGGTCCGAGACCATAGACAGTGTCTGTCAGTACCTATGATCAGAAACCATAGACAGTGTCTGTCAGTACCTATGTCAGAAACCACAGACAGTGTCTGTCAGTACCTATGGTCAGAGACCATAGACAGTGTCTGTCAGTACCTATCATAAGAGACCATAGACAGTGTCTGTCACTACCTATGATCAAAAACCATAGACAGTGTCTGTCAGTACCTATGGTCCGAGACCATAGACAGTGTCTGTCAGTCCCTATGATCAGAGACCATAGACAGTGCCTGTCAGTACCTATGATCAGAAACCATAGACAGTGTCTGTCACTACCTATGGTCAGTGCCCGTAGACAGTGTCTGTCAGTACCTAATGATCAGTGCCCGTAGACAGTGTCTCTCAGTACCTATAGTCAGAGACCATAGACAGTGTCTGTCAGTACCTATCATCAGAGACCATAGACAGTATCTGTCAGTACCTATGATCAGAGACCATAGACAGTGTATGTCAGTACCTATGATCAGAAACCATAGACAGTGTCTGTCAGTACCTATGGTCAGACACCATAGACAGTGTCTGTCAGCACCTATGATCAGACACCATAGACAGTGTCTGTCACTACCTATGATCAGAAACCATAGA
The DNA here is from genome assembly GCF_030028105.1 of Mobula birostris. NCBI lineage: Eukaryota > Metazoa > Chordata > Chondrichthyes > Myliobatiformes > Myliobatidae > Mobula > Mobula birostris. The sequence continues at coordinate 58,306 of NW_027274709.1, read as the reverse complement.
CAGTGTCTGTCAGTACCTATGGTCCGAGAACATACACAGTGTCTGTCAGTACCTATGATCAGAGACCATAGACAGTGTCTGTCAGTACATATGATCAGTGCCCATAGACAGTGTCTGTCAGAACCTGTGGTCAGTGCCCGTAGACAGTGTCTGTCAGTACCTATGATCAGTGCCCGTAGACAGTGTATGTCGGTTCCTATGGTCAGAGACCAGAGACAGTGTCTGTCAGTACGTATGATCAGAAACCATAGACAGTGTCTGTCAGTACCTGTGATCAGAAACCATAGACAGTGTCTGTCAGTACCTATGGTCAGAAACCATAGACAGTGTCTGTCAGTATCTATGATCAGTGCCCGTAGACGGTGTCTGTCAGTACCTATGATCAGAAACCATAGACAGTGACTGTCAGTACCTATGATCAGAAACCATAGACAGTGTCTGTCAGTACCTTCGATCAGAAACCATAGATGGTGTCTGTCAGTACCTATGATCAGAAACCATAGACAGTGTATGTCAGTACCTATGATCAGAAAACATAGACAGTGTCTGTCAGTACCTATGGTCAGAAACCATAGACAGTGCCTGTCAGTACCCATGATCAGAAACCATGAACAACGTCTGTCAGTACCTATGATCAGAAACCATAGACAGTGCCTGTCAGTACCTATGGTCCGAGACCATAGACAGTGTCTGTCAGTACCTATGATCAGAAACCATAGACAGTGTCAGTCAGTACCTATGTCAGAAACCACACACAGTGTCTGTCAGTACCTATGGTCAGAGACCATAGACAGTGTCTGTCAGCACCTATGATCAGACACCATAGACAGTGTCTGTCACTACCTATGATCAGAAACCATAGACAGTGTCTGTCAGTACCTATGGTCCGAGAACATACACAGTGTCTGTCAGTACCTATGATCAGAGACCATAGACAGTGCCTGTCAGTACCTATGATCAGAAACCATAGACAGTGTCTGTCAGTACCTATGGTCAGTGCCCGTAGACAGTGTCTGTCAGTACCTAATAATCAGGGCCCGTAGACAGTGTCTGTCAGTACCTATGGTCAGAGACCAGAAACAGTGTCTGTCAGTACCTATGATCAGAAACCATGGACAGTGTCTGTCAGTACCTATGGTCAGAGACCAGAAACAGTGTCTGTCAGTACCTATGATCAGAGACCATACATAGTGTCTGTCAGTACCTATGATCAGAAACCATAGACGGTGTCTGTCAGTACCTATGATCAGAGACCATACACGATGTCTGTCAGTACCAATGATCAGAAACCATAGACAGTGTCTGTCAGTACCTATGATCAGAGACCATAGCAGGGTCTGTCAGTACCTATGATCAGTGCCCATAGACAGTGTCTGTCAGTACCTATGATCGGAGACCATAGACGGTGTCTGTCAGTACCTATGATCGGAGACCATAGACAGTATCTGTCAGTACCTATGATCAGACACCATAGACAGTGTCTGTCAGTACCTATGATCAGAGACCATAGACAGTGTCTGTCAGTACCTATGATCAGAGACCATAGACAGTGTCTGTCAGTACCTATGATCAGAAACCATAGACAGTGTCTGTCAGTACCTATGTCAGAAACCACAGACAGTGTCTGTCAGTTCCTATGATCAGTGCCCTTAGACAGTGTCTGTCAGTACCTATGATCAGAAACCATAGACGGTGTCTGTCAGTACCTATGGTCAGAGACCAGAAACAGTGTCTGTCAGTACCTATGATCATAAACCATGGACAGTGTCTGTCAGTACCTATGATCAGAGACCATAGATAGTGTCTGTCAGTACCTATGATCAGAAAGCATAGACGGTGTCTGTCAGTACCTATGATCAGAGACCATAGACGATGTCTGTCAGTACCAATGATCAGAAACCATAGACGGTGTCTGTCAGTACCTATGATCAGAAACCATAGACGGTGTGTGTCACTACCTATGATCAGAGACCATAGGCAGTGTCTGTCAGTACCTATGATAGGAGACCATAGACGGTGTCTGTCAGTACCTATGATCGGAGACCATAGACGCTGTCTGTCAGTACCTATGGTCAGAGACCATAGACAGTGTCTGACAGTACCTATGATCAGTGCCCATAGACAGTGTCTGTCAGTTCCTATGATCAGAAACCATAGAGAGTGTCTGTCAGTACCTATGATCAGAAACCATAGACAGTGTCTGTCAGTACCTATGATCAGAGACAATAGACAGTGTCTGTCAGTACCTATGGTCAGTGCCCGTAGACAGTGTCTGTCAGTACCTATGTCAGAAGCCACAGACAGTGTCTGTCAGTACCTATGGTCAGAAACCATAGACAGTGTCTGTCAGTACCTATGATCAGAAACCATAGACAGTGTCTGTCAGTACCTATGGTCCGAGACCATAGACGGTGTCTGTCAGTACCTATGTCAGAAACCACAGACAGTGTCTGTCAGTACCTATGGTCAGAGACCATAGACAGTGTCTGTCAGTACCTATGATCAGAGACCATAGACAGTGTATGTCAGTACCTATGATCAGAAAACATAGACAGTGTCTGTCAGTACCTATGGTCAGAAACCATAGACAGTGCCTGTCAGTACCCATGATCAGAAACCATGAACAACGTCTGTCAGTACCTATGATCAGAAACCATAGACAGTACCTGTCAGTACCTATGGTCCGAGACCATAGACAGTGTCTGTCAGTACCTATGATCAGAAACCATAGACAGTGTCAGTCAGTACCTATGTCAGAAACTACAGACAGTGTCTGTCAGTACCTATGGTCAGAGACCATAGACAGTGTCTGTCAGCACCTATGATCAGACACCATAGACAGTGTCTGTCACTACCTATGATCAGAAACCATAGACAGTGTCTGTCAGTACCTATGGTCCGAGAACATACACAGTGTCTGTCAGTACCTATGATCAGAGACCATAGACAGTGTCTGTCAGTACATATGATCAGTGCCCATAGACAGTGTCTGTCAGAACCTGTGGTCAGTGCCCGTAGACAGTGTCTGTCAGTACCTATGATCAGTGCCCGTAGACAGTGTATGTCGGTCCCTATGGTCAGAGACCAGAGACAGTGTCTGTCAGTACGTATGATCAGAAACCATAGACAGTGTCTGTCAGTACCTGTGATCAGAAACCATAGACAGTGTCTGTCAGTACCTATGGACAGAAACCATAGACAGTGTCTGTCAGTATCTATGATCAGTGCCCGTAGACGGTGTCTGTCAGTACCTATGATCAGAAACCATAGACAGTGACTGTCAGTACCTATGATCAGAAACCATAGACAGTGTCTGTCAGTACCTTCGATCAGAAACCATAGATGGTGTCTGTCAGTACCTATGATCAGAAACCATAGACGGTGTGTGTCAGTACCTATGATCAGAAGCCATAGACAGTATCTGTCAGTACCTATGATCAGAGACAATAGACCGTGTCTGTCAGTACCTATGATCAGTGCCCATAGACAGTGTCTGACAGTACCTATGATCGGAGACAATAGACGGTGTCGGTCAGTACCTATGATCAGAGACCATAGACAGTGTCTGTCAGTACCTATGGTCAGTGCCTATAGACAGTGCCTGTTAGTACCTATGATCAGAAACCATAGACAGTGTCTGTCAGTACCTATGATCAGAGACCATAGACGGTGTCTGTCGGTACCTATGATCAGAAACCATAGACAGTGTCTGTCGGTACCTATGATCAGAGACAATAGACAGTGTCTGTCAGTACCTATCGTCAGTGCCCGTAGACAGTGTCTGTCAGTACCTATGTCAGAAGCCACAGACAGTGTCTGTCAGTAACTATGGTCAGAGACCATAGACAGTGTCTGTCAGTACCTATGATCAGAGACCATAGACAGTGTCTGTCAGTACCTATGATCAGAGACCATAGACAGTGTCTGTCAGTACCTATGATCAGAAACCATAGACAGTGTCTATCAGTACCTATGATCAGAAACCATAGACAGTGTCTGTCAGTACCTATGATCAGAAACCATAGACAGTGTCTGTCAGTACCTATGGTCCGAGACCATAGACAGTGTCTGTCAGTACCTATGTCAGAAACCACAGACAGTGTCTGTCAGTACCTATGGTCAGAGACCATAGACAATGTCTGTCAGTACCTATGATCAGAGACCATAGACAGTGTATGTCAGTACCTATGATCAGAAAACATAGACAGTGTCTGTCAGTACCTATGGTCAGAAACCATAGACGGTGCCTGTCAGTACCCATGATCAGAAACCATGAACAACGTCTGTCAGTACCTATGATCAGAAACCATAGACAGTGCCTGTTAGTACCTATGGTCCGAGACCATAGACAGTGTCTGTCAGTACCTATGATCAGAAACCATAGACAGTGTCAGTCAGTACCTATGTCAGAAACCACGGACAGTGTCTGTCAGCACCTATGATCAGACACCATAGACAGTGTCTGTCACTACCTATGATCAGAAACCATAGACAGTGTCTGTCAGTACCTATGGTCCGAGAACATACACAGTGTCTGTCAGTACCTATGATCAGAGACCATAGACAGTGCTTGTCAGTACCTATGATCAGAAACCATAGACAGTGTCTGTCAGTACCTATGGTCAGTGCCCGTAGACAGTGTCTGTCAGTACCTAATAATCAGGGCCCGTAGACAGTGTCTGTCAGTACCTATGGTCAGAGACCAGAAACAGTGTCTGTCAGTACCTATGATCAGAAACCATGGACAGTGTCTGTCAGTACCTATGATCAGAAACCATAGACGATGTCTGTCAGTACCAATGATCAGAAACCATAGACAGTGTCTGTCAGTACCTATGATCAGAGACCATAGCAGGGTCTGTCAGTACCTATGATCAGTGCCCATAGACAGTGTCTGTCAGTACCTATGATCGGAGACCATAGACGGTGTCTGTCAGTACCTATGATCGGAGACCATAGACAGTATCTGTCAGTACCTATGATCAGACACCATAGACAGTGTCTGTCAGTACCTATGATCAGAGACCATAGACAGTGTCTGTCAGTACCTATGATCAGAGACCATAGACAGTGTCTGTCAGTACCTATGATCAGAAACCATAGACAGTGTCTGTCAGTACCTATGTCAGAAACCACAGACAGTGTCTGTCAGTTCCTATGATCAGTGCCCATAGACAGTGTCTGTCAGTACCTATGATCAGAAACCATAGACGGTGTCTGTCAGTACCTATGGTCAGAGACCAGAAACAGTGTCTGTCAGTACCTATGATCATAAACCATGGACAGTGTCTGTCAGTACCTATGATCAGAGACCATAGATAGTGTCTGTGAGTACCTATGATCAGAAACCATAGACGGTGTCTGTCAGTACCTATGATCAGAGACCATAGACGATGTCTGTCAGTACCAATGATCAGAAACCATAGACGGTGTCTGTCAGTACCTATGATCAGAAACCATAGACGGTGTGTGTCAGTACCTATGATCAGAGACCATAGGCAGTGTCTGTCAGTACCTATGATAGGAGACCATAGACAGTGTCTGTCAGTACCTATGATCGGAGACCATAGACGGTGTCTGTCAGTACCTATGATCAGAGACCATAGACACTGTCTGTCAGTACCTATGATCAGAGACCATCGACAGTGTCTGTCAGTACCTATGGTCAGTGCCTATAGACAGTGCCTGTCGGTACCTATGATCAGAAACCATAGACGATGTCTGTCAGTACCAATGATCAGAAACCATAGACGGTGTCTGTCAGTACCTATGGTCAGAGACCAGAAACAGTGTCTGTCAGTACCTATGATCAGAAACCATGGACAGTGTCTGTCAATACCTATGATCAGAGACCATAGATAGTGTCTGTCAGTACCTATGATCAGAAACCATAGACGGTGTCTGTCAGTACCTATGATCAGAGACCATAGACGATGTCTGTCAGTACCTATAATCAGAGACCATAGACAGTGTCTGTCAGTACCTATGATCAGTGCCCATAGACAGTGTCTGTCAGTACCTATGATCAGTGCCCATAGACAGTGTCTGTCAGTACCTATGATCGGAGACCATAGACGGTGGCTGTCAGTACCTAAGATCAGAGACCATAGACAGTGTCTGTCAGTACCTATGATCAGAGACCATAGACAGTGTCTGTCAGTACCTATGATCAGTGCCCATAGACAGTGTCTGTCAGTACCTATGATCAGAAACCATAGACGGTGTCTGTCAGTACCTATGATCAGAAACCATAGACAGTGTCTGTCAGTACCTACGTCAGAAACCACAGACAGTGTCTGTCAGTACCTATGATCAGTGCCCATAGACAGTGTCTGTCAGTACCTATGATCAGAAACCATAGACGGTGTCTGTCAGTACCTATGGTCAGAGACCAGAAACAGTGTCTGTCAGTCCCTATGATCAGAAACCATAGACAGTGTCTGTCAGTACCTATGATCAGTGCCCATAGACAGTGTCTGTCAGTACCTATGATCAGAGACCATAGACAGTGTCTGTCAGTACCTATCATCAGAGACCATAGACAGTATCTGTCAGTACCTATGATCAGAGACCATAGACAGTGTATGTCAGTACCTATGATCAGAAACCATAGACAGTCTCTGTCAGTACCTATGGTCAGAAACCATAGACAGTGCCTGTCAGTTACTATGATCAGAAACCATAGACAGTGTCTGTCAGTACCTATGATCAGAAACCATAGACAATGTCTGTCAGTACCTATGTCAGAAACCACAGACAGTGTCTGTCAGTACCTATGGTCAGAGACCATAGACAGTGTCTGTCAGTACCTATGATCAGAGACCATAGACAGTGTCTGTCACTACCTATGATCAGAAACCATAGACAGTGTCTGTCAGTACCTATGGTCCGAGACCATAGACAGTGTCTGTCAGTACCTATGATCAGAGACCATAGACAGTGCCTGTCAGTACCTATGATCAGAAACCATAGACAGTGTCTGTCACTACCTATGGTCAGTGCCCGTAGACAGTGTCTGTCAGTACCTAAAGATCAGTGCCCGTAGACAGTGTCTCTCAGTACCTATGGTCAGAGACCATAGAGAGTGTCTGTCAGTACCTATCATCAGAGACCATAGACAGTATCTGTCAGTACCTATGATCAGAGACCATAGACAGTGTATGTCAGTACCTATGATCAGAAACCATAGACAGTGTCTGTCAGTACCTATGGTCAGAAACCATAGACAGTGCCTGTCAGTACCTATGATCAGAAACCATAGACAGTGTCTGTCAGTACCTATGATCAGAAACCATAGACAGTGTCTGTCAGTACCTATGTCAGAAACCACAGACAGTGTCTGTCAGTACCTATGGTCAGCGACCATAGACAGTGTCTGTCAGCACCTATGATCAGAGAACATAGACAGTGTCTGTCACTACCTATGATCAGAAACCATAGACAGTGTCTGTCAGTACCTAATGATCAGTGCCCGTAGACAGTGTCTGTCAGTACCTATGGTCAGAGACCAGAAACAGTGTCTGTCAGTACCTATGATCAGAAACCATGGACAGTGTCTGTCAGTACCTATGATCAGAGACCATAGTTAGTGTCTGTCAGTACCTATGATCAGAAACCATAGACGGTGTCTGTCAGTACCTATGATCAGAGACCATAGACGATGTCTGTCAGTACCAATGATCAGAAACCATAGACGGTGTCTTTCAGTACCTATGATCAGAGACCATAGACAGTGTCTGTCAGTACCTATGATCGGTGCCCATAGACAGTGTCTGTCAGTACCTATGATCGGAGACCATAGACGGTGTCTGTCAGTACCTATGGTCAGTGCCTACAGACAGTGTCTCTCGGTACCTATGATCAGAAACCATAGATGATGTCTGTCAGTACCAATGATCAGAAACCATAGACGGTGTCTGTCAGTACCTATGGTCAGAGACCAGAAACAGTGTCTGTCAGTACCTATGATCAGAAACTATGAACAGTGTCTGTCAATACCTATGATCGGAGACCATAGATAGTGTCTGTCAGTACCTATGCTCAGAAACCATAGACGGTTTTCTGTCAGTACCTATGATCAGAGACCATAGACGATGTCTGTCAGTACCTATAATCAGAGACCATAGACAGTGTCTGTCAGTACCTATGATCAGTGCCCATAGACAGTGTCTGTCAGTACCTATGATCAGTGCCCATAGACAGTGTCTGTCAGTACCTATGATCGGAGACCATAGACGGTGGCTGTCAGTACCTAAGATCAGAGACCATAGACAGTGTCTGTCAGTACCTATGATCAGAGACCATAGACAGTGTCTGTCAGTACCTATGATCAGTGCCCATAGACAGTGTCTGTCAGTACCTATGATCAGAAACCATAGACGGTGTCTATCAGTACCTATGATCAGAAACCATAGACAGTGTCTGTCAGTACCTACGTCAGAAACCACAGACAGTGTCTGTCAGTACCTATGATCAGTGCCCATAGACAGTGTCTGTCAGTACCTATCATCAGAAACCATAGACGGTGTCTGTCAGTACCTATGGTCAGAGACCAGAAACAGTGTCTGTCAGTCCCTATGATCAGAAACCATAGACAGTGTCTGTCAGTACCTATGATCAGTGCCCATAGACAGTGTCTGTCAGTACCTATGATCAGAGACCATAGACAGTGTATGTCAGTACCTATGATCAGAAACCATAGACAGTGTCTGTCAGTACCTATGGTCAGAAACCATAGACAGTGCCTGTCAGTACCTATGATCAGAAACCATAGACAGTGTCTGTCAGTACCTATGATCAGAAACCATAGACAGTGTCTGTCAGTACCTATGTCAGAAACCACAGACAGTGTCTGTCAGTACCTATGGTCAGCGACCATAGACAGTGTCTGTCAGCACCTATGATCAGAGAACATAGACAGTGTCTGTCACTACCTATGATCAGAAACCATAGACAGTGTCTGTCAGTACCTAATGATCAGTGCCCGTAGACAGTGTCTGTCAGTACCTATGGTCAGAGACCAGAAACAGTGTCTGTCAGTACCTATGATCAGAAACCATGGACAGTGTCTGTCAGTACCTATGATCAGAGACCATAGTTAGTGTCTGTCAGTACCTATGATCAGAAACCATAGACGGTGTCTGTCAGTACCTATGATCAGAGACCATAGACGATGTCTGTCAGTACCAATGATCAGAAACCATAGACGGTGTCTTTCAGTACCTATGATCAGAGACCATAGACAGTGTCTGTCAGTACCTATGATCGGTGCCCATAGACAGTGTCTGTCAGTACCTATGATCGGAGACCATAGACGGTGTCTGTCAGTACCTATGGTCAGTGCCTACAGACAGTGTCTCTCGGTACCTATGATCAGAAACCATAGATGATGTCTGTCAGTACCAATGATCAGAAACCATAGACGGTGTCTGTCAGTACCTATGGTCAGAGACCAGAAACAGTGTCTGTCAGTACCTATGATCAGAAACTATGAACAGTGTCTGTCAATACCTATGATCGGAGACCATAGATAGTGTCTGTCAGTACCTATGCTCAGAAACCATAGACGGTTTTCTGTCAGTACCTATGATCAGAGACCATAGACGATGTCTGTCAGTACCTATAATCAGAGACCATAGACAGTGTCTGTCAGTACCTATGATCAGTGCCCATAGACAGTGTCTGTCAGTACCTATGATCAGTGCCCATAGACAGTGTCTGTCAGTACCTATGATCGGAGACCATAGACGGTGGCTGTCAGTACCTAAGATCAGAGACCATAGACAGTGTCTGTCAGTACCTATGATCAGAGACCATAGACAGTGTCTGTCAGTACCTATGATCAGTGCCCATAGACAGTGTCTGTCAGTACCTATGATCAGAAACCATAGACGGTGTCTATCAGTACCTATGATCAGAAACCATAGACAGTGTCTGTCAGTACCTACGTCAGAAACCACAGACAGTGTCTGTCAGTACCTATGATCAGTGCCCATAGACAGTGTCTGTCAGTACCTATCATCAGAAACCATAGACGGTGTCTGTCAGTACCTATGGTCAGAGACCAGAAACAGTGTCTGTCAGTCCCTATGATCAGAAACCATAGACAGTGTCTGTCAGTACCTATGATCAGTGCCCATAGACAGTGTCTGTCAGTACCTATGATCAGAGACCATAGACAGTGTCTGTCAGTACCTATCATCAGAGACCATAGACAGTATCTGTCAGTACCTATGATCAGAGACCATAGACAGTGTATGTCAGTACCTATGATCAGAAACCATAGACAGTCTCTGTCAGTACCTATGGTCAGAAACCATAGACAGTGCCTGTCAGTTACTATGATCAGAAACCATAGACAGTGTCTGTCAGTACCTATGATCAGAAACCATAGACAATGTCTGTCAGTACCTATGTCAGAAACCACAGACAGTGTCTGTCAGTACCTATGGTCAGAGACCATAGACAGTGTCTGTCAGTACCTATGATCAGAGACCATAGACAGTGTCTGTCACTACCTATGATCAGAAACCATAGACAGTGTCTGTCAGTACCTATGGTCCGAGACCATAGACAGTGTCTGTCAGTACCTATGATCAGAGACCATAGACAGTGCCTGTCAGTACCTATGATCAGAAACCATAGACAGTGTCTGTCACTACCTATGGTCAGTGCCCGTAGACAGTGTCTGTCAGTACCTAAAGATCAGTGCCCGTAGACAGTGTCTCTCAGTACCTATGGTCAGAGACCATAGAGAGTGTCTGTCAGTACCTATCATCAGAGACCATAGACAGTATCTGTCAGTACCTATGATCAGAGACCATAGACAGTGTATGTCAGTACCTATGATCAGAAACCATAGACAGTGTCTGTCAGTACCTATGGTCAGAAACCATAGACAGTGCCTGTCAGTACCTATGATCAGAAACCATAGACAGTGTCTGTCAGTACCTATGATCAGAAACCATAGACAGTGTCTGTCAGTACCTATGTCAGAAACCACAGACAGTGTCTGTCAGTACCTATGGTCAGCGACCATAGACAGTGTCTGTCAGCACCTATGATCAGAGACCATAGACAGTGTCTGTCACTACCTATGATCAGAAACCATAGACAGTGTCTGTCAGTACCTAATGATCAGTGCCCGTAGACAGTGTCTGTCAGTACCTATGGTCAGAGACCAGAAACAGTGTCTGTCAGTACCTATGATCAGAAACCATGGACAGTGTCTGTCAGTACCTATGATCAGAGACCATAGATAGTGTCTGTCAGTACCTATGATCAGAAACCATAGACGGTGTCTGTCAGTACCTATGATCAGAGACCATAGACGATGTCTGTCAGTACCAATGATCAGAAACCATAGACGGTGTCTTTCAGTACCTATGATCAGAGACCATAGACTGTGTCTGTCAGTACCTATGATCGGTGCCCATAGACAGTGTCTGTCAGTACCTATGATCGGAGACCATAGACGGTGTCTGTCAGTACCTATGGTCAGTGCCTATAGACAGTGTCTCTCGGTACCTATGATCAGAAACCATAGATGATGTCTGTCAGTACCAATGATCAGAAACCATAGACGGTGTCTGTCAGTACCTATGGTCAGAGACCAGAAACAGTGTCTGTCAGTACCTATGATCAGAAACTATGAACAGTGTCTGTCAATACCTATGATCGGAGACCCTAGATAGTGTCTGTCAGTACCTATGATCAGAAACCATAGACGGTGTCTGTCAGTACCTATGATCAGAGACCATAGACGATGTCTGTCAGTACCAATGATCAGAAACCATAGACGGTGTCTGTCAGTACCTATAATCAGAGACCATAGACAGTGTCTGTCAGTACCTATGATCAGTGCCCATAGACAGTGTCTGTCAGTACCTATGATCGGAGACCATAGACGGTGGCTGTCAGTACCTATGATCAGAGAACATAGGCAGTGTCTGTCAGTACCTATGATCAGAGACCATAGACAGTGTCTGTCAGTACCTATGATCAGTGCCATTAGACAGTGTCTGTCAGTACCTATGATCAGAAACCATAGACGGTGTCTGTCAGTACCTATGGTCAGAGACCAGAAACAGTGTCTGTCAGTACCTATCATCAGAAACCATGGACAGTGTCTGTCAGTACCTATGATCAGAGACCATAGATAGTGTCTGTCAGTACCTATGATCAGAAACCATAGACGGTGTCTGTCAGTACCTATGATCAGAGACCATAGATGATGTCTGTCAGTTCCAATGATCAGAAACCATAGACGGTGTCTGTCAGTACCTATGATCAGAGACCATAGACAGTGTCTGTCAGTACCTATGGTCAGTGCCTATAGACAGTGTCTGTCAGTACCTATGATCAGAAACCATAGACAGTGCCTGTCAGTACCTATGATCAGAAACCATAGACAGTGTCTCTCAGTACCTATGATCAGAAACCATAGACAGTGTCTGTCAGTACCTATGATCAGTGCCCGTAGACGGTGTCTGTCAGTACCTATGATCAGAAACCATAGACGGTGTCTGTCAGGATCTATGATCAGAAACCATAGACGGTGTCAGTCAGTACCTATGATCAGAGACCATAGACGGTGTCTGTCAGTACCTATGATCAGAAACCATAGACAGTGTCTGTCAGTACCTATGATCAGAAACCATAGACGGTGTGTGTCAGTACCTATGATCAGAGACCATAGACAGTGTCTGTCAGTACCTCTGATAGGAGACCATAGACGGTGTCTGTCAGTACCTATGATCGGAGACCATAGACAGTGTCTGTCAGTACCTATGATCAGTGCCCATACACAGAGTCTGTCAGTACCTATGATCAGTGCCCATAGACAGTGTCTGTCAGTACCTATGATCAGAAACCATAGAGAGTGTCTGTCAGTACCTATGATCAGAAACCATAGACAGTGTCTGTCACTACCTATGGTCAGAAACCATAGACAGTGCCTGTCAGTACCTATGATCAGAAACCATAGACAGTGTCTGTCAGTACCTATGATCAGAAACCATAGACAGTACCTGTCATTACCTATGGTCCGAGACCATAGACAGTGTCTGTCAGTACCTATGATCAGAAACCATAGACAGTGTCTGTCAGTACCTATGTCAGAAACCACAGACAGTGTCTGTCAGTACCTATGGTCAGAGACCATAGACAGTCTCTGTCTGTACCTATGATCAGAGACCATAGACAGTGTCTGTCACTACCTATGATCAGAAACCATAGACAGTGTCTGTCAGTACCTATGATCAGAAACCATAGACAGTGTCTGTCAGTACCTATGATCAGAGACCATATACAGTGTCTGTCAGTACCTATCATCAGAGACCATAGACAGTATCTGTCAGTACCTATGATCAGAGACCATAGACAGTGTATGTCAGTACCTATGATCAGAAACCATAGACAGTGTCTGTCAGTACCTATGGTCAGAAACCATAGACAGTGCCTGTCAGTACCTATGATCATAAACCATAGACAGTGTCTGTCAGTAGCTATGATCAGAAACCATAGACAGTACCTGTCAGTACCTATGGTCCGAGACCATAGACAGTGTCTGTCTGTACCTATGATCAGAAACCATAGACAGTGTCTGTCAGTACCTATGTCAGAAACCACAGACAGTGTCTGTCAGTACCTATGGTCAGAGACCATAGACAGTGTCTGTCAGTACCTATGATCAGAGACCATAGACAGTGGATGTCACTACCTATGATCAGAAACCATAGACAGTGTCTGTCAGTACCTACGGTCTGAGACCATAGACAGTGTCTGTCAGTACCTCTGATCAGAGACCATAGACAGTGCCTGTCAGTACCTATGATCAGAAACCATAGACAGTGTCTGTCACTACCTATGGTCAGTGCCCGTAGACAGTGTCTGTCAGTACCAAATGCTCAGTGCCCGTAGACAGTGTCTGTCAGTACCTATGGTCAGAGACCATAGACAGCGTCGGTCAGTACCTATCATCAGAGAACATAGACAGTATCTGTCAGTACCTATGATCAGAGACCATAGACAGTGTATGTCAGTACCTATGATCAGAAACCATAGACAGTGCCTGTCAGTACCTATGATCAGAAACCATAGACAGTGTCTGTCAGTACCTATGATCAGAAACCATAGACAGTGTCTGTCAGTACCTATGTCAGAAACCACAGACAGTGTCTGTCAGTACCTATGGTCAGAGACCATAGACAGTGTCTGTCAGTACCTATGATCAGAGACCATAGACAGTGTCTGTCACTACCTATGATCAGAAACCATAGACAGTGTCTGTCAGTACCTATGGTCCGAGACCATAGACAGTGTCTGTCAGTACCTATGATCAGAGACCATAGACAGTGCCTGTCAGTACCTATGATCAGAAACCATAGACAGTGTCTGTCACTACCTATGGTCAGTGCCCGTAGACAGTGTCTGTCAGTACCTAATGATCAGTATCCGTACACAGTGTCTGTCAGTACCTATGGTCAGAGACCAGAAACAGTGTCTATCAGTACCTGTGATCAGAAACCATGGACAGTGTCTGTCAGTACCTATGATCAGAGACCATAGACGATGTCTGTCAGTACCAATGATCAGAAACCATAGACGGTGTCTTTCAGTACCTATGATCAGAGACCATAGACAGTGTCTCTCAGTACCTATGATCAGTGCCCATAGACAGTGTCTGTCAGTACCTATGATCGGAGACCATAGACGGTGTCTGTCAGTACCTATGATCAGAGACCATCGACAGTGTCTGTCAGTACCTATGGTCAGTGCCTATAGACAGTGTCTGTCGGTACCTATGATCAGAAACCATAGACGATGTCTGTCAGTACCAATGATCAGAAACCATAGACGGTGTCTGTCAGTACCTATGATCAGAGACCATAGACGATGTCTGTCAGTACCAATGATCAGAAACCATAGACGGTGTCTTTCAGTACCTATGATCAGAGACCATAGACAGTGTCTGTCAGTACCTATGATCAGTGCCCATAGACAGTGTCTGTCAGTACCTATGATCGGAGACCATAGACGGTGTCTGTCAGTACCTATGATCAGAGACCATAGACAGTGTCTGTCAGTACCTATGATCAGAGACCATCGACAGTGTCTGTCAGTACCTATGGTCAGTGCCTATAGACAGTGTCTGTCGGTACCTATGATCAGAAACCATAGACGATGTCTGTCAGTACCAATGATCAGAAACCATAGACGGTGTCTGTCAGTACCTATGGTCAGAGACCAGAAACAGTGTCTGTCAGTACCTATGATCAGAAACCATGGACAGTGTCTGTCAATACCTATGATCAGAGACCATAGATAGTTTCTGTCAGTACCTATGATCAGAAACCATAGACGGTGTCTGTCAGTACCTACGATCAGAGACCATAGACGATGTCTGTCAGTACCAATGATCAGAAACCATAGACGGTGTCTGTCAGTACCTATAATCAGAGACCATAGACAGTGTCTGTCAGTACCTATGATCAGTGCCCATAGACAGTGTCTGTCAGTACCTATGATCGGAGACCATAGACGGTGCCTGTCAGTACCTATGGTCCGAGACCATAGACAGTGTCTGTCAGTACCTATGATCAGAAACCATAGACAGTGTCTGTCAGTACCTATGTCAGAAACCACAGACAGTGTCTGTCAGTACCTATGGTCAGAGACCATAGACAGTGTCTGTCAGTACATATGATCAGAGACCATAGACAGTGTCTGTCACTACCTATGATCAGAAACCATAGACAGTGCCTGTCAGTACCTATGATTAGAAACCATACACAGTGTCTGTCAGTACCTATGGTCAGTGCCCGTAGACAGTGTCTGTCAGTACCTAATGATCAGTGCCCGTAGACAGTTTCTGTCAGTACCTATGCTCAGAGACCAGTAACAGTGTCTGTCAGTACCTATGATCAGAAACCATGGACAGTGTCTGTCAGTACCTATGGTCAGAGACCAGAAACAGTGTCTGTCAGTACCTATGATCAGAGACCATAGACAGTGTCTGTCAGTACCTATGATAGGAGACCATAGACGGTGTCTGTCAGTACCTATGATCGGAGACCATAGACGGTGTCTGTCAGTACCTATGGTCAGAGACCATAGACAGTGTCTGAAAGTACCTATGATCAGTGCCCATAGACAGTGTCTGTCAGTTCCTATGATCAGAAACCATAGACAGTGTCTGTCAGTACCTATGATCAGAAACCATAGACAGTGTCTGTCAGAACCTATGGTCAGAGACCATAGACAGTGTCTGTCAGTACCTATGATCAGTGCCCATAGACAGTGTCTGTCAGTACCTATGATCAGTGCCCATAGACAGTGTCTGTCAGTACCTATGATCAGAGACCATAGACAGTGTCTGTCAGTACCTATCATCAGAGACCATAGACAGTATCTGTCAGTACCTATGATCAGAGACCATAGACAGTGTATGTCAGTACCTATGATCAGAAACCATAGACAGTGTCTGTCAGTACCTATGGTCAGAAACCATGGACAGTGCCTGTCAGTACCTATGATCAGAAACCATAGACAGTGTCTGTCAGTACCTATGATCAGAAAACATAGACACTACCTGTCAGTACCTATGGTCCGAGACCATAGACAGCGTCTGTCAGTACCTATGATCAGAAACCATAGACAGTGTCTGTCAGTACCTATGTCAGAAACCACAGACAGTGTCTGTCAGTACCTATGGTCAGAGACCATAGACAGTGTCTGTCAGTACCTATGATCAGAGACCATAGACAGTGTCTGTCACTACCTATGATCAGAAACCATAGACAGTGTCTGTCAGTACCTAATGATCAGTGCCCGTAGACAGTGTCTGTCAGTACCTATGGTCAGAGACCAGAAACAGTGTCTGTCAGTACCTATGATCAGAAACCATGGACAGTGTCTGTCAGTACCTATGATCAGAGACCATAGTTAGTGTCTGTCAGTACCTATGATCAGAAACCATAGACGGTGTCTGTCAGTACCTATGATCAGAGACCATAGACGATGTCTGTCAGTACCAATGATCAGAAACCATAGACGGTGTCTTTCAGTACCTATGATCAGAGACCATAGACAGTGTCTGTCAGTACCTATGATCGGTGCCCATAGACAGTGTCTGTCAGTACCTATGATCGGAGACCATAGACGGTGTCTGTCAGTACCTATGGTCAGTGCCTACAGACAGTGTCTCTCGGTACCTATGATCAGAAACCATAGATGATGTCTGTCAGTACCAATGATCAGAAACCATAGACGGTGTCTGTCAGTACCTATGGTCAGAGACCAGAAACAGTGTCTGTCAGTACCTATGATCAGAAACTATGAACAGTGTCTGTCAATACCTATGATCGGAGACCATAGATAGTGTCTGTCAGTACCTATGCTCAGAAACCATAGACGGTTTTCTGTCAGTACCTATGATCAGAGACCATAGACGATGTCTGTCAGTACCTATAATCAGAGACCATAGACAGTGTCTGTCAGTACCTATGATCAGTGCCCATAGACAGTGTCTGTCAGTACCTATGATCAGTGCCCATAGACAGTGTCTGTCAGTACCTATGATCGGAGACCATAGACGGTGGCTGTCAGTACCTAAGATCAGAGACCATAGACAGTGTCTGTCAGTACCTATGATCAGAGACCATAGACAGTGTCTGTCAGTACCTATGATCAGTGCCCATAGACTGTGTCTGTCAGTACCTATGATCAGAAACCATAGACGGTGTCTATCAGTACCTATGATCAGAAACCATAGACAGTGTCTGTCAGTACCTACGTCAGAAACCACAGACAGTGTCTGTCAGTACCTATGATCAGTGCCCATAGACAGTGTCTGTCAGTACCTATCATCAGAAACCATAGACGGTGTCTGTCAGTACCTATGGTCAGAGACCAGAAACAGTGTCTGTCAGTCCCTATGATCAGAAACCATAGACAGTGTCTGTCAGTACCTATGATCAGTGCCCATAGACAGTGTCTGTCAGTACCTATGATCAGAGACCATAGACAGTGTCTGTCAGTACCTATCATCAGAGACCATAGACAGTATCTGTCAGTACCTATGATCAGAGACCATAGACAGTGTATGTCAGTACCTATGATCAGAAACCATAGACAGTCTCTGTCAGTACCTATGGTCAGAAACCATAGACAGTGCCTGTCAGTTACTATGATCAGAAACCATAGACAGTGTCTGTCAGTACCTATGATCAGAAACCATAGACAATGTCTGTCAGTACCTATGTCAGAAACCACACACAGTGTCTGTCAGTACCTATGGTCAGAGACCATAGACAGTGTCTGTCAGTACCTATGATCAGAGACCATAGACAGTGTCTGTCACTACCTATGATCAGAAACCATAGACAGTGTCTGTCAGTACCTATGGTCCGAGACCATAGACAGTGTCTGTCAGTACCTATGATCAGAGACCATAGACAGTGCCTGTCAGTACCTATGATCAGAAACCATAGACAGTGTCTGTCACTACCTATGGTCAGTGCCCGTAGACAGTGTCTGTCAGTACCTAAAGATCAGTGCCCGTAGACAGTGTCTCTCAGTACCTATGGTCAGAGACCATAGAGAGTGTCTGTCAGTACCTATCATCAGAGACCATAGACAGTATCTGTCAGTACCTATGATCAGAGACCATAGACAGTGTATGTCAGTACCTATGATCAGAAACCATAGACAGTGTCTGTCAGTACCTATGGTCAGAAACCATAGACAGTGCCTGTCAGTACCTATGATCAGAAACCATAGACAGTGTCTGTCAGTACCTATGATCAGAAACCATAGACAGTGTCTGTCAGTACCTATGTCAGAAACCACAGACAGTGTCTGTCAGTACCTATGGTCAGCGACCATAGACAGTGTCTGTCAGCACCTATGATCAGAGACCATAGACAGTGTCTGTCACTACCTATGATCAGAAACCATAGACAGTGTCTGTCAGTACCTAATGATCAGTGCCCGTAGACAGTGTCTGTCAGTACCTATGGTCAGAGACCAGAAACAGTGTCTGTCAGTACCTATGATCAGAAACCATGGACAGTGTCTGTCAGTACCTATGATCAGAGACCATAGATAGTGTCTGTCAGTACCTATGATCAGAAACCATAGACGGTGTCTGTCAGTACCTATGATCAGAGACCATAGACGATGTCTGTCAGTACCAATGATCAGAAACCATAGACGGTGTCTTTCAGTACCTATGATCAGAGACCATAGACTGTGTCTGTCAGTACCTATGATCGGTGCCCATAGACAGTGTCTGTCAGTACCTATGATCGGAGACCATAGACGGTGTCTGTCAGTACCTATGGTCAGTGCCTATAGACAGTGTCTCTCGGTACCTATGATCAGAAACCATAGATGATGTCTGTCAGTACCAATGATCAGAAACCATAGACGGTGTCTGTCAGTACCTATGGTCAGAGACCAGAAACAGTGTCTGTCAGTACCTATGATCAGAAACTATGAACAGTGTCTGTCAATACCTATGATCGGAGACCCTAGATAGTGTCTGTCAGTACCTATGATCAGAAACCATAGACGGTGTCTGTCAGTACCTATGATCAGAGACCATAGACGATGTCTGTCAGTACCAATGATCAGAAACCATAGACGGTGTCTGTCAGTACCTATAATCAGAGACCATAGACAGTGTCTGTCAGTACCTATGATCAGTGCCCATAGACAGTGTCTGTCAGTACCTATGATCGGAGACCATAGACGGTGGCTGTCAGTACCTATGATCAGAGAACATAGGCAGTGTCTGTCAGTACCTATGATCAGAGACCATAGACAGTGTCTGTCAGTACCTATGATCAGTGCCATTAGACAGTGTCTGTCAGTACCTATGATCAGAAACCATAGACGGTGTCTGTCAGTACCTATGGTCAGAGACCAGAAACAGTGTCTGTCAGTACCTATCATCAGAAACCATGGACAGTGTCTGTCAGTACCTATGATCAGAGACCATAGATAGTGTCTGTCAGTACCTATGATCAGAAACCATAGACGGTGTCTGTCAGTACCTATGATCAGAGACCATAGATGATGTCTGTCAGTTCCAATGATCAGAAACCATAGACGGTGTCTGTCAGTACCTATGATCAGAGACCATAGACAGTGTCTGTCAGTACCTATGGTCAGTGCCTATAGACAGTGTCTGTCAGTACCTATGATCAGAAACCATAGACAGTGCCTGTCAGTACCTATGATCAGAAACCATAGACAGTGTCTCTCAGTACCTATGATCAGAAACCATAGACAGTGTCTGTCAGTACCTATGATCAGTGCCCGTAGACGGTGTCTGTCAGTACCTATGATCAGAAACCATAGACGGTGTCTGTCAGGATCTATGATCAGAAACCATAGACGGTGTCAGTCAGTACCTATGATCAGAGACCATAGACGGTGTCTGTCAGTACCTATGATCAGAAACCATAGACAGTGTCTGTCAGTACCTATGATCAGAAACCATAGACGGTGTGTGTCAGTACCTATGATCAGAGACCATAGACAGTGTCTGTCAGTACCTCTGATAGGAGACCATAGACGGTGTCTGTCAGTACCTATGATCGGAGACCATAGACAGTGTCTGTCAGTACCTATGATCAGTGCCCATACACAGAGTCTGTCAGTACCTATGATCAGTGCCCATAGACAGTGTCTGTCAGTACCTATGATCAGAAACCATAGAGAGTGTCTGTCAGTACCTATGATCAGAAACCATAGACAGTGTCTGTCACTACCTATGGTCAGAAACCATAGACAGTGCCTGTCAGTACCTATGATCAGAAACCATAGACAGTGTCTGTCAGTACCTATGATCAGAAACCATAGACAGTACCTGTCATTACCTATGGTCCGAGACCATAGACAGTGTCTGTCAGTACCTATGATCAGAAACCATAGACAGTGTCTGTCAGTACCTATGTCAGAAACCACAGACAGTGTCTGTCAGTACCTATGGTCAGAGACCATAGACAGTCTCTGTCTGTACCTATGATCAGAGACCATAGACAGTGTCTGTCACTACCTATGATCAGAAACCATAGACAGTGTCTGTCAGTACCTATGATCAGAAACCATAGACAGTGTCTGTCAGTACCTATGATCAGAGACCATATACAGTGTCTGTCAGTACCTATCATCAGAGACCATAGACAGTATCTGTCAGTACCTATGATCAGAGACCATAGACAGTGTATGTCAGTACCTATGATCAGAAACCATAGACAGTGTCTGTCAGTACCTATGGTCAGAAACCATAGACAGTGCCTGTCAGTACCTATGATCATAAACCATAGACAGTGTCTGTCAGTAGCTATGATCAGAAACCATAGACAGTACCTGTCAGTACCTATGGTCCGAGACCATAGACAGTGTCTGTCTGTACCTATGATCAGAAACCATAGACAGTGTCTGTCAGTACCTATGTCAGAAACCACAGACAGTGTCTGTCAGTACCTATGGTCAGAGACCATAGACAGTGTCTGTCAGTACCTATGATCAGAGACCATAGACAGTGGATGTCACTACCTATGATCAGAAACCATAGACAGTGTCTGTCAGTACCTACGGTCTGAGACCATAGACAGTGTCTGTCAGTACCTCTGATCAGAGACCATAGACAGTGCCTGTCAGTACCTATGATCAGAAACCATAGACAGTGTCTGTCACTACCTATGGTCAGTGCCCGTAGACAGTGTCTGTCAGTACCAAATGCTCAGTGCCCGTAGACAGTGTCTGTCAGTACCTATGGTCAGAGACCATAGACAGCGTCGGTCAGTACCTATCATCAGAGAACATAGACAGTATCTGTCAGTACCTATGATCAGAGACCATAGACAGTGTATGTCAGTACCTATGATCAGAAACCATAGACAGTGCCTGTCAGTACCTATGATCAGAAACCATAGACAGTGTCTGTCAGTACCTATGATCAGAAACCATAGACAGTGTCTGTCAGTACCTATGTCAGAAACCACAGACAGTGTCTGTCAGTACCTATGATCAGAGACCATAGACAGTGTCTGTCACTACCTATGATCAGAAACCATAGACAGTGTCTGTCAGTACCTATGGTCCGAGACCATAGACAGTGTCTGTCAGTACCTATGATCAGAGACCATAGACAGTGCCTGTCAGTACCTATGATCAGAAACCATAGACAGTGTCTGTCACTACCTATGGTCAGTGCCCGTAGACAGTGTCTGTCAGTACCTAATGATCAGTATCCGTAGACAGTGTCTGTCAGTACCTATGGTCAGAGACCAGAAACAGTGTCTATCAGTACCTGTGATCAGAAACCATGGACAGTGTCTGTCAGTACCTATGATCAGAGACCATAGACGATGTCTGTCAGTACCAATGATCAGAAACCATAGACGGTGTCTTTCAGTACCTATGATCAGAGACCATAGACAGTGTCTCTCAGTACCTATGATCAGTGCCCATAGACAGTGTCTGTCAGTACCTATGATCGGAGACCATAGACGGTGTCTGTCAGTACCTATGATCAGAGACCATCGACAGTGTCTGTCAGTACCTATGGTCAGTGCCTATAGACAGTGTCTGTCGGTACCTATGATCAGAAACCATAGACGATGTCTGTCAGTACCAATGATCAGAAACCATAGACGGTGTCTGTCAGTACCTATGATCAGAGACCATAGACGATGTCTGTCAGTACCAATGATCAGAAACCATAGACGGTGTCTTTCAGTACCTATGATCAGAGACCATAGACAGTGTCTGTCAGTACCTATGATCAGTGCCCATAGACAGTGTCTGTCAGTACCTATGATCGGAGACCATAGACGGTGTCTGTCAGTACCTATGATCAGAGACCATAGACAGTGTCTGTCAGTACCTATGATCAGAGACCATCGACAGTGTCTGTCAGTACCTATGGTCAGTGCCTATAGACAGTGTCTGTCGGTACCTATGATCAGAAACCATAGACGATGTCTGTCAGTACCAATGATCAGAAACCATAGACGGTGTCTGTCAGTACCTATGGTCAGAGACCAGAAACAGTGTCTGTCAGTACCTATGATCAGAAACCATGGACAGTGTCTGTCAATACCTATGATCAGAGACCATAGATAGTTTCTGTCAGTACCTATGATCAGAAACCATAGACGGTGTCTGTCAGTACCTACGATCAGAGACCATAGACGATGTCTGTCAGTACCAATGATCAGAAACCATAGACGGTGTCTGTCAGTACCTATAATCAGAGACCATAGACAGTGTCTGTCAGTACCTATGATCAGTGCCCATAGACAGTGTCTGTCAGTACCTATGATCGGAGACCATAGACGGTGCCTGTCAGTACCTATGGTCCGAGACCATAGACAGTGTCTGTCAGTACCTATGATCAGAAACCATAGACAGTGTCTGTCAGTACCTATGTCAGAAACCACAGACAGTGTCTGTCAGTACCTATGGTCAGAGACCATAGACAGTGTCTGTCAGTACATATGATCAGAGACCATAGACAGTGTCTGTCACTACCTATGATCAGAAACCATAGACAGTGCCTGTCAGTACCTATGATTAGAAACCATACACAGTGTCTGTCAGTACCTATGGTCAGTGCCCGTAGACAGTGTCTGTCAGTACCTAATGATCAGTGCCCGTAGACAGTTTCTGTCAGTACCTATGCTCAGAGACCAGTAACAGTGTCTGTCAGTACCTATGATCAGAAACCATGGACAGTGTCTGTCAGTACCTATGGTCAGAGACCAGAAACAGTGTCTGTCAGTACCTATGATCAGAGACCATAGACAGTGTCTGTCAGTACCTATGATAGGAGACCATAGACGGTGTCTGTCAGTACCTATGATCGGAGACCATAGACGGTGTCTGTCAGTACCTATGGTCAGAGACCATAGACAGTGTCTGAAAGTACCTATGATCAGTGCCCATAGACAGTGTCTGTCAGTTCCTATGATCAGAAACCATAGACAGTGTCTGTCAGTACCTATGATCAGAAACCATAGACAGTGTCTGTCAGAACCTATGGTCAGAGACCATAGACAGTGTCTGTCAGTACCTATGATCAGTGCCCATAGACAGTGTCTGTCAGTACCTATGATCAGTGCCCATAGACAGTGTCTGTCAGTACCTATGATCAGAGACCATAGACAGTGTCTGTCAGTACCTATCATCAGAGACCATAGACAGTATCTGTCAGTACCTATGATCAGAGACCATAGACAGTGTATGTCAGTACCTATGATCAGAAACCATAGACAGTGTCTGTCAGTACCTATGGTCAGAAACCATGGACAGTGCCTGTCAGTACCTATGATCAGAAACCATAGACAGTGTCTGTCAGTACCTATGATCAGAAAACATAGACACTACCTGTCAGTACCTATGGTCCGAGACCATAGACAGCGTCTGTCAGTACCTATGATCAGAAACCATAGACAGTGTCTGTCAGTACCTATGTCAGAAACCACAGACAGTGTCTGTCAGTACCTATGGTCAGAGACCATAGACAGTGTCTGTCAGTACCTATGATCAGAGACCATAGACAGTGTCTGTCACTACCTATGATCAGAAACCATAGGCAGTGTCTGTCAGTACCTATGGTCCGAGACCATAGACAGTGTCTGTCAGTACCTATGATCAGAGACCATAGACAGTGCGTGTCAGTACCTATGATCAGAAACCATAGACAGTGTCTGTCACTACCTATGGTCAGTGCCCGTAGACAGTGTCTGTCAGTACCTAATGATCAGTGCCCGTAGACAGTGTCTGTCAGTACCTATGGTCAGAGACCAGAAACAGTGTCTGTCAGTACCTATGATCAGAAACCATGGACAGTGTCTGTCAGTACCTATGATCAGAGACCATAGATAGTGTCTGTCAGTACCTATGATCAGAAACCATAGACGGTGTCTGTCAGTACCTATGATCAGAGACCATAGACGATGTCTGTCAGTACCAATGATCAGAAACCATAGACGGTGTCGTTCAGTACCTATCATCAGAGACCATAGACAGTGTCCGTCAGTACCTATGATCAGTGCCCATAGACAGTGTCTGTCAGTACCTATGATCGGAGACCATAGACGGTGTCTGTCAGTACCTATGATCAGAAACCATAGACGGTGTCTGTCAGTACCTATGATCAGAGACCATAGACAGTGTCTGTCAGTACCTATGGTCAGTGCCTATAGACAGTGTCTGTCAGTACCTATGATCAGAAACCATAGACAGTGCCTGTCAGTACCTATGATCAGAAACCATAGACAGTGTCTCTCAGTACCTATGATCAGAAACCATAGACAGTGTCTGTCAGTACCTATGATCAGTGCCCGTAGACGGTGTCTGTCAGTACCTATGATCAGAAACCATAGACGGTGTCTGTCAGGATCTATGATCAGAAACCATAGACGGTGTCAGTCAGTACCTATGATCAGAGACCATAGACGGTGTCTGTCAGTACCTATGATCAGAAACCATAGACAGTGTCTGTCAGTACCTATGATCAGAAACCATAGACGGTGTGTGTCAGTACCTATGATCAGAGACCATAGACAGTGTCTGTCAGTACCTCTGATAGGAGACCATAGACGGTGTCTGTCAGTACCTATGATCGGAGACCATAGACAGTGTCTGTCAGTACCTATGATCAGTGCCCATACACAGTGTCTGTCAGTACCTATGATCAGTGCCCATAGACAGTGTCTGTCAGTACCTATGATCAGAAACCATAGAGAGTGTCTGTCAGTACCTATGATCAGAAACCATAGACAGTGTCTGTCACTACCTATGGTCAGAAACCATAGACAGTGCCTGTCAGTACCTATGATCAGAAACCATAGACAGTGTCTGTCAGTACCTATGATCAGAAACCATAGACAGTACCTGTCATTACCTATGGTCCGAGACCATAGACAGTGTCTGTCAGTACCTATGATCAGAAACCATAGACAGTGTCTGTCAGTACCTATGTCAGAAACCACAGACAGTGTCTGTCAGTACCTATGGTCAGAGACCATAGACAGTCTCTGTCTGTACCTATGATCAGAGACCATAGACAGTGTCTGTCACTACCTATGATCAGAAACCATAGACAGTGTCTGTCAGTACCTATGATCAGAAACCATAGACAGTGTCTGTCAGTACCTATGATCAGAGACCATATACAGTGTCTGTCAGTACCTATCATCAGAGACCATAGACAGTATCTGTCAGTACCTATGATCAGAGACCATAGACAGTGTATGTCAGTACCTATGATCAGAAACCATAGACAGTGTCTGTCAGTACCTATGGTCAGAAACCATAGACAGTGCCTGTCAGTACCTATGATCATAAACCATAGACAGTGTCTGTCAGTAGCTATGATCAGAAACCATAGACAGTACCTGTCAGTACCTATGGTCCGAGACCATAGACAGTGTCTGTCTGTACCTATGATCAGAAACCATAGACAGTGTCTGTCAGTACCTATGTCAGAAACCACAGACAGTGTCTGTCAGTACCTATGGTCAGAGACCATAGACAGTGTCTGTCAGTACATATGATCAGAGACCATAGACAGTGTCTGTCACTACCGATGATCAGAAACCATAGACAGTGTCTGTCAGTACCTACGGTCTGAGACCATAGACAGTGTCTGTCAGTACCTCTGATCAGAGACCATAGACAGTGCCTGTCAGTACCTATGATCAGAAACCATAGACAGTGTCTGTCACTACCTATGGTCAGTGCCCGTAGACAGTGTCTGTCAGTACCAAATGCTCAGTGCCCGTAGACAGTGTCTGTCAGTACCTATGGTCAGAGACCATAAACAGTGTCGGTCAGTACCTATCATCAGAGAACATAGACAGTATCTGTCAGTACCTATGATCAGAGACCATAGACAGTGTATGTCAGTACCTATGATCAGAAACCATAGACAGTGCCTGTCAGTACCTATGATCAGAAACCATAGACAGTGTCTGTCAGTACCTATGATCAGAAACCATAGACAGTGTCTGTCAGTACCTATGTCAGAAACCACAGACAGTGTCTGTCAGTACCTATGGTCAGAGACCATAGACAGTGTCTGTCAGTACCTATGATCAGAGACCATAGACAGTGTCTGTCACTACCTATGATCAGAAACCATAGACAGTGTCTGTCAGTACCTATGGTCCGAGACCATAGACAGTGTCTGTCAGTACCTATGATCAGAGACCATAGACAGTGCCTGTCAGTACCTATGATCAGAAACCATAGACAGTGTCTGTCACTACCTATGGTCAGTGCCCGTAGACAGTGTCTGTCAGTACCTAATGATCAGTACCCGTAGACAGTGTCTGTCAGTACCTATGGTCAGAGACCAGAAACAGTGTCTATCAGTACCTGTGATCAGAAACCATGGACAGTGTCTGTCAGTACCTATGATCAGAGACCATAGACGATGTCTGTCAGTACCAATGATCAGAAACCATAGACGGTGTCTTTCAGTACCTATGATCAGAGACCATAGACAGTGTCTCTCAGTACCTATGATCAGTGCCCATAGACAGTGTCTGTCAGTACCTATGATCGGAGACCATAGACGGTGTCTGTCAGTACCTATGATCAGAGACCATCGACAGTGTCTGTCAGTACCTATGGTCAGTGCCTATAGACAGTGTCTGTCGGTACCTATGATCAGAAACCATAGACGATGTCTGTCAGTACCAATGATCAGAAACCATAGACGGTGTCTGTCAGTACCTATGATCAGAGACCATAGACGATGTCTGTCAGTACCAATGATCAGAAACCATAGACGGTGTCTTTCAGTACCTATGATCAGAGACCATAGACAGTGTCTGTCAGTACCTATGATCAGTGCCCATAGACAGTGTCTGTCAGTACCTATGATCGGAGACCATAGACGGTGTCTGTCAGTACCTATGATCAGAGACCATAGACAGTGTCTGTCAGTACCTATGATCAGAGACCATCGACAGTGTCTGTCAGTACCTATGGTCAGTGCCTATAGACAGTGTCTGTCGGTACCTATGATCAGAAACCATAGACGATGTCTGTCAGTACCAATGATCAGAAACCATAGACGGTGTCTGTCAGTACCTATGGTCAGAGACCAGAAACAGTGTCTGTCAGTACCTATGATCAGAAACCATGGACAGTGTCTGTCAATACCTATGATCAGAGACCATAGATAGTTTCTGTCAGTACCTATGATCAGAAACCATAGACGGTGTCTGTCAGTACCTACGATCAGAGACCATAGACGATGTCTGTCAGTACCAATGATCAGAAACCATAGACGGTGTCTGTCAGTACCTATAATCAGAGACCATAGACAGTGTCTGTCAGTACCTATGATCAGTGCCCATAGACAGTGTCTGTCAGTACCTATGATCGGAGACCATAGACGGTGCCTGTCAGTACCTATGGTCCGAGACCATAGACAGTGTCTGTCAGTACCTATGATCAGAAACCATAGACAGTGTCTGTCAGTACCTAAGTCAGAAACCACAGACAGTGTCTGTCAGTACCTATGGTCAGAGACCATAGACAGTGTCTGTCAGTACGTATGATCAGAGACCATAGACAGTGTCTGTCACTACCTATGATCAGAAACCATAGACAGTGCCTGTCAGTACCTATGATCAGAAACCATACACAGTGTCTGTCAGTACCCATGGTCAGTGCCCGTAGACAGTGTCTGTCAGTACCTAATGATCAGTGCCCGTAGACAGTTTCTGTCAGTACCTATGGTCAGAGACCAGTAACAGTGTCTGTCAGTACCTATGATCAGAAACCATGGACAGTGTCTGTCAGTACCTATGGTCAGAGACCAGAAACAGTGTCTGTCATTACCTATGATCAGAGACCATAGACAGTGTCTGTCAGTACCTATGATAGGAGACCATAGACGGTGTCTGTCAGTACCTATGATCGGAGACCATAGACGGTGTCTGTCAGTACCTATGGTCAGAGACCATAGACAGTGTCTGAAAGTACCTATGATCAGTGCCCATAGACAGTGTCTGTCAGTTCCTATGATCAGAAACCATAGACAGTGTCTGTCAGTACCTATGATCAGAAACCATAGACAGTGTCTGTCAGAACCTATGGTCAGAGACCATAGACAGTGTCTGTCAGTACCTATGATCAGTGCCCATAGACAGTGTCTGTCAGTACCTATGATCAGTGCCCATAGACAGTGTCTGTCAGTACCTATGATCAGAGACCATAGACAGTGTCTGTCAGTACCTATCATCAGAGACCATAGACAGTATCGGTCAGTACCTATGATCAGAGACCATAGACAGTGTATGTCAGTACCTATGATCAGAAACCATAGACAGTGTCTGTCAGTACCTATGGTCAGAAACCATGGACAGTGCCTGTCAGTACCTATGATCAGAAACCATAGACAGTGTCTGTCAGTACCTATGATCAGAAAACATAGACACTACCTGTCAGTACCTATGGTCCGAGACCATAGACAGCGTCTGTCAGTACCTATGATCAGAAACCATAGACAGTGTCTGTCAGTACCTATGTCAGAAACCACAGACAGTGTCTGTCAGTACCTATGGTCAGAGACCATAGACAGTGTCTGTCAGTACCTATGATCAGAGACCATAGACAGTGTCTGTCACTACCTATGATCAGAAACCATAGGCAGTGTCTGTCAGTACCTATGGTCCGAGACCATAGACAGTGTCTGTCAGTACCTATGATCAGAGACCATAGACAGTGCCTGTCAGTACCTATGATCAGAAACCATAGACAGTGTCTGTCACTACC
The DNA here is from genome assembly GCF_030028105.1 of Mobula birostris. Taxonomy (NCBI): domain Eukaryota; kingdom Metazoa; phylum Chordata; class Chondrichthyes; order Myliobatiformes; family Myliobatidae; genus Mobula; species Mobula birostris. The sequence continues at coordinate 28,495 of NW_027274709.1, read as the reverse complement.
TATGGTCAGTGCCCGTAGACAGTGTCTGTCAGTACCTAATGATCAGTGCCCGTAGACAGTGTCTGTCAGTACCTATGGTCAGAGACCAGAAACAGTGTCTGTCAGTACCTATGATCAGAAACCATGGACAGTGTCTGTCAGTACCTATGATCAGAGACCATAGATAGTGTCTGTCAGTACCTATGATCAGAAACCATAGACGGTGTCTGTCAGTACCTATGATCAGAGACCATAGACGATGTCTGTCAGTACCAATGATCAGAAACCATAGACGGTGTCGTTCAGTACCTATCATCAGAGACCATAGACAGTGTCCGTCAGTACCTATGATCAGTGCCCATAGACAGTGTCTGTCAGTACCTATGATCGGAGACCATAGACGGTGTCTGTCAGTACCTATGATCAGAGACCATAGACAGTGTCTGTCAGTACCTATGATCAGAGACCATCGACAGTGTCTGTCTCTACCTATAGTCAGTGCCTATAGACAGTGTCAGTCGGTACCTATGATCAGAAACCATAGACGATGTCTGTCAGTACCAATGATCAGAAACCATAGACGGTGTCTCTCAGTACCTATGGTCAGAGACCAGAAACAGTGTCTGTCAGTACCTATGATCAGAAACCATGGACAGTGTCTGTCAATACCTATGATCAGAGACCATAGATAGTGTCTGTCAGTACCTATGATCAGAAACCATAGACAGTGTCTGTCAGTACCTATGATCAGAGACCATAGACGATGTCTGTCAGTACCAATGATCAGAAACCATAGACGGTGTCTGTCAGTACCTATGATCAGAGACCATAGACAGTGTCTGTCAGAACCTGTGGTCAGTGCCCGTAGACAGTGTCTGTCAGTACCTATGATCAGTGCCCGTAGACAGTGTATGTCGGTACCTATGGTCAGAGACCAGAAACAGTGTCTGTCAGTACCTATGATCAGAAACCATAGACAGTGTCTGTCAGTACCTATGATCAGAAACCATAGATAGTGTCTGTCAGTACCTATGGTCAGAAACCATAGACAGTGTTTGTCAGTACCTATGATCAGTGCCCGCAGACGGTGTCTGTCAGTACCTATGATCAGAAACCATAGACAGTGACTGTCAGTACCTATGATCAGAAACCATAGACAGTGTCTGTCAGTACCTATGATCAGAAACCATAGATGGTGTCTGTCAGTACCTATGATCAGAAACCATAGAAAGTGTCTGTCAGTACCTATGTTCAGTGCCCGTAGACAGTGTCTGTCAGTACCTAATGATCAGTGCCCGTAGACAGTGTCTGTCAGTACCTGTGGTCAGAGACCAGAAACAGTGTCTGTCAGTACCTATGATCAGAAACCATGGACAGTGTCTGTCAGTACCTATGATCAGAAACCATAGATAGTGTCTGTCAGTACCTATGATCAGAAACCACAGACGGTGTCTGTCAGTACCTATGATCAGAGACCATAGACGATGTCTGTCAGTACCAATGATCAGAAACCAGAGACAGTGTCTGTCAGTACCTATGATCAGAAACCATAGACAGTGTCTCTCAGTCCCTATGATCAGAAACCATAGACAGTGTCTGTCAGTACCTATGGTCAGAAACCATAGACAGTGTCTGTCAGTGCCTATGATCAGTGCCCGTAGACGGTGTCTGTCAGTACCTATCATCAGAAACCATAGACAGTGACTGTCAGTACCTATGATCAAAAACCATAGACAGTGTCTGTCAGTACCTACGATCAGAAACCATAGATGGTGTCTGACAGTACCTACAATCAGAAACCATAGACGGTGTGTGTCAGTACCTATCATCAGAAGCCATAGACAGTGTCTGTCAGTACCTATGATCAGAGACCATAGACCGTGTCAATCAGTACCTATGATCAGTGCCCATAGACAGTGTCTGACAGTACCTATGATCGGAGACAATAGACGGTGTCTGTCAGTACCTATGATCAGAGACCATAGACAGTGTCTGTCAGTACCTATGGTGTGAGACCATAGACAGTGTCTGTCAGTACCTATGGTCAGTGCCTATAGACAGTGCTTGTTAGTACCTATGATCAGAGACCATAGACAGTGTCTGTCAGTACCTATGGTCAGTGCCCGTAGACAGTGTCTGTCAGTACCTATGTCAGAAGCCAAAGACACTTTCTGTCAGTACCTATGGTCAGAGTCCATAGACAGTGTCTGTCAGTACCTATGATCAGAGACCATAGACAGTGTCTGTCAGTACCTTTGATCAGAGACCATAGACAGTGTCTGTCAGTACCTATGATCAGAGACCATAGACAGTGTATGTCAGTACCTATGATCAGAAACCATAGACAGTGTCTGTCAGTACCTATGGTCAGAAACCATTGACAGTGCCTGTCAGTACCTATGGTCCGAGACCATAGACAGTGTCTGTCAGTACCTATGATCAGTGCCCATAGACAGTGTCTGTCAGTACCTATGATCAGTGCCCATAGACAGTGTCTGTCAGTACCTATGATCAGAGACCATAGACAGTGTCTGTCAGTACCGATCATCAGAGACCATAGACAGTATCTGTCAGTACCTATGATCAGAGACCATAGACAGTGTATGTCAGTATCTATGATCAGAAACCATAGACAGTGTCTGTCAGTACCTATGGTCAGAAACCATGGACAGTGCCTGTCAGTACCTATGATCAGAAACCATAGACAGTGTCTGTCAGTACCTATGATCAGAAACCATAGACACTACCTGTCAGTACCTATGGTCCGAGACCATAGACAGCGTCTGTCAGTACCTATGATCAGAAACCATAGACAGTGTCTGTCAGTACCTATGTCAGAAACCACAGACAATGTCTGTCAGTACCTATGGTCAGAGACCATAGACAGTGTCTGTCAGTACCTATGATCACAGAACGTAGACAGTGTCTGTCACTACCTATGATCAGAAACCATAGGCAGTGTCTGTCAGTACCTATGGTCCGAGACCATAGACAGTGTCTGTCAGTACCTATGATCAGAGACCATAGACAGTTCCTGTCAGTACCTATGATCAGAAACCATAGACAGTGTCTGTCACTACCTATGGTCAGTGCCCGTAGACAGTGTCTGTCAGTACCTAATGATCAGTGCCCGTAGACAGTGTCTGTCAGTACCTATGATCAGAGACCATAGATAGTGTCTGTCAGTACCTATGATCAGAAACCATAGACGGTGTCTGTCAGTACCTATGATCAGAGACCATAGACGATGTCTGTCAGTACCAATGATCAGAAACCATAGACGGTGTCGTTCAGTACCTATCATCAGAGACCATAGACAGTGTCCGTCAGTACCTATGATCAGTGCCCATAGACAGTGTCTGTCAGTACCTATGATCGGAGACCATAGACGGTGTCTGTCAGTACCTGTGATCAGAGACCATAGACAGTGTCTGTCAGTACCTATGATCAGAGACCATCGACAGTGTCTGTCAGTACCTATGGTCAGTGCCTATAGACAGTGTCAGTCGGTACCTATGATCAGAAACCATAGACGATGTCTGTCAGTACCAATGATCAGAAACCATAGACGGTGTCTCTCAGTACCTATGGTCAGAGACCAGAAACAGTGTCTGTCAGTACCTATGATCAGAAACCATGGACAGTGTCTGTCAATACCTATGATCAGAGACCATAGGTAGTGTCTGTCAGTACCTATGATCAGAAACCATAGACAGTGTCTGTCAGTACCTATGATCAGAGACCATAGACGATGTCTGTCAGTACCAATGATCAGAAACCATAGACGGTGTCTGTCAGTACCTATGATCAGAGACCATAGACAGTGTCTGTCAGAACCTGTGGTCAGTGCCCGTAGACAGTGTCTGTCAGTACCTATGATCAGTGCCCGTAGACAGTGTATGTCGGTACCTATGGTCAGAGACCAGAAACAGTGTCTGTCAGTACCTATGATCAGAAACCATAGACAGTGTCTGTCAGTACCTATGATCAGAAACCATAGACAGTGTCTGTCAGTACCTATCGTCAGAAACCATAGACAGTGTTTGTCAGTACCTATGATCAGTGCCCGCAGACGGTGTCTGTCAGTACCTATGATCAGAAACCATAGACAGTGACTGTCAGTAGCTATGATCAGAAACCATAGACAGTGTCTGTCAGTACCTATGATCAGAAACCATAGATGGTGTCTGTCAGTACCTATGATCAGAAACCATAGACAGTGTCTGTCAGTACCTATGTTCAGTGCCCGTAGACAGTGTCTGTCAGTACCTAATGATCAGTGCCCGTAGACAGTGTCTGTCAGTACCTGTGGTCAGAGACCAGAAACAGTGTCTGTCAGTACCTATGATCAGAAACCATGGAAAGTGTCTGTCAGTACCTGTGACCAGAAACCATAGATAGTGTCTGTCAGTACCTATGATCAGAAACCACAGACGGTGTCTGTCAGTACCTATGATCAGAGACCATAGACGATGTCTGTCAGTACCAATGATCAGAAACCAGAGACAGTGTCTGTCAGTACCTATGATCAGAAACCATAGACAGTGTCTGTCAGTCCCTATGATCAGAAACCATAGACAGTGCCTGTCAGTACCTATGGTCAGAAACCATAGACAGTGTCTGTCAGTACCTATGATCAGTGCCCGTAGACGGTGTCTGTCAGTACCTATGATCAGAAACCATAGACAGTGACTGTCAGTACCTATGATCAAAAACCATAGACAGTGTCTGTCAGTACCTATGATCAGAAACCATAGATGGTGTCTGTCAGTACCTACAATCAGAAACCATAGACGGTGTGTGTCAGTACCTATCATCAGAAGCCATAGACAGTGTCTGTCAGTACCTATGATCAGAGACCATAGACCGTGTCTATCAGTACCTATGATCAGTGCCCTTAGACAGTGTCTGACAGTACCTATGATCGGAGACAATAGACGGTGTCTGTCAGTACCTATGATCAGAGACCATAGACAGTGTCTGTCAGTACCTATGGTGTGAGACCATAGACAGTGTCTGTCAGTACCTATGGTCAGTGCCTATAGACAGTGCTTGTTAGTACCTATGATCAGAGACCATAGACAGTGTCTGTCAGTACCTATGGTCAGTGCGCGTAGACAGTGTCTGTCAGTACCTATGTCAGAAGCCAAAGACAGTTTCTGTCAGTACCTATGGTCAGAGACCATGGACAGTGTCTGTCAGTACCTATGATCAGAAACCATAGATAGTGTCTGTCAGTACCTATGATCAGAAACCACAGACGGTGTCTGTCAGTACCTATGATCAGAGACCATAGACGATGTCTGTCAGTACCAATGATCAGAAACCAGAGACAGTGTCTGTCAGTACCTATGATCAGAAACCATAGACAGTGTCTGTCAGTCCCTATGATCAGAAACCATAGACAGTGTCTGTCAGTACCTATGGTCAGAAACCATAGACAGTGTCTGTCAGTACCTATGATCAGTGCCCGTAGACGGTGTCTGTCAGTACCTATCATCAGAAACCATAGACAGTGACTGTCAGTACCTATGATCAAAAACCATAGACAGTGTCTGTCAGTACCTACGATCAGAAACCATAGATGGTGTCTGTCAGTACCTACAATCAGAAACCATAGACGGTGTGTGTCAGTACCTATCATCAGAAGCCATAGACAGTGTCTGTCAGTACCTATGATCAGAGACCATAGACCGTGTCTATCAGTACCTATGATCAGTGCCCATAGACAGTGTCTGACAGTACCTATGATCGGAGACAATAGACGGTGTCTGTCAGTACCTATGATCAGAGACCATAGACAGTGTCTGTCAGTACCTATGGTGTGAGACCATAGACAGTGTCTGTCAGTACCTATGGTCAGTGCCTATAGACAGTGCTTGTTAGTACCTATGATCAGAGACCATAGACAGTGTCTGTCAGTACCTATGGTCAGTGCCCGTAGACAGTGTCTGTCAGTACCTATGTCAGAAGCCAAAGACACTTTCTGTCAGTACCTATGGTCAGAGACCATAGACAGTGTCTGTCAGTACCTATGATCAGAGACCATAGACAGTGTCTGTCAGTACCGTTGATCAGAAACCATAGACAGTGTCTGTCAGTACCTATGATCAGAAACCATAGACAGTGTCTGTCAGTACCTATGATCAGAAACCATAGACAGTGTCTGTCAGTACCTATGGTCCGAGAGCATAGACAGTGTCTGTCAGTATCTATGTCAGAAACCACAGACAGGGTCTGTCAGTACCTATGATCAGAGACCATGGACAGTGTCTGTCAGTACCTATGGTGTGAGACCATAGACAGTGTCTGTCAGTACCTATGGTCAGTGCCTATAGACAGTGCTTGTTAGTACCTATGATCAGAGACCATAGACAGTGTCTGTCAGTACCTATGGTCAGTGCCCGTAGACAGTGTCTGTCAGTACCTATGTCAGAAGCCAAAGACAGTTTCTGTCAGTACCTATGGTCAGAGACCATGGACAGTGTCTGTCAGTACCTATGATCAGAAACCATAGATAGTGTCTGTCAGTACCTATGATCAGAAACCACAGACGGTGTCTGTCAGTACCTATGATCAGAGACCATAGACGATGTCTGTCAGTACCAATGATCAGAAACCAGAGACAGTGTCTGTCAGTACCTATGATCAGAAACCATAGACAGTGTCTGTCAGTCCCTATGATCAGAAACCATAGACAGTGTCTGTCAGTACCTATGGTCAGAAACCATAGACAGTGTCTGTCAGTACCTATGATCAGTGCCCGTAGACGGTGTCTGTCAGTACCTATCATCAGAAACCATAGACAGTGACTGTCAGTACCTATGATCAAAAACCATAGACAGTGTCTGTCAGTACCTACGATCAGAAACCATAGATGGTATCTGTCAGTACCTACAATCAGAAACCATAGACGGTGTGTGTCAGTACCTATCATCAGAAGCCATAGACAGTGTCTGTCAGTACCTATGATCAGAGACCATAGACCGTGTCTATCAGTACCTATGATCAGTGCCCATAGACAGTGTCTGACAGTACCTATGATCGGAGACAATAGACGGTGTCTGTCAGTACCTATGATCAGAGACCATAGACAGTGTCTGTCAGTACCTATGGTGTGAGACCATAGACAGTGTCTGTCAGTACCTATGGTCAGTGCCTATAGACAGTGCTTGTTAGTACCTATGATCAGAGACCATAGACAGTGTCTGTCAGTACCTATGGTCAGTGCCCGTAGACAGTGTCTGTCAGTACCTATGTCAGAAGCCAAAGACACTTTCTGTCAGTACCTATGGTCAGAGACCATAGACAGTGTCTGTCAGTACCTATGATCAGAGACCATAGACAGTGTCTGTCAGTACCTTTGATCAGAAACCATAGACAGTGTCTGTCAGTACCTATGATCAGAAACCATAGACAGTGTCTGTCAGTACCTATGATCAGAAACCATAGACAGTGTCTGTCAGTACCTATGGTCCGAGAGCATAGACAGTGTCTGTCAGTATCTATGTCAGAAACCACAGACAGGGTCTGTCAGTACCTATGGTCAGAGACCATAGACAGTGTCTGTCAGTACCTATGATCAGAGACCATAGACAGTGTATGTCAGTACCTATGATCAGAAACCATAGACAGTGTCTGTCAGTACCTATGGTCAGAAACCATTGACAGTGCCTGTCAGTACCTATGGTCCGAGACCATAGACAGTGTCTGTCAGTACCTATGATCAGTGCCCATAGACAGTGTCTGTCAGTACCTATGATCAGTGCCCATAGACAGTGTCTGTCAGTACCTATGATCAGAGACCATAGACAGTGTCTGTCAGTACCGATCATCAGAGACCATAGACAGTATCTGTCAGTACCTATGATCAGAGACCATAGACAGTGTATGTCAGTACCTATGATCAGAAACCATAGACAGTGTCTGTCAGTACCTATGGTCAGAAACCATGGACAGTGCCTGTCAGTACCTATGATCAGAAACCATAGACAGTGTCTGTCAGTACCTATGATCAGAAACCATAGACACTACCTGTCAGTACCTATGGTCCGAGACCATAGACAGCGTCTGTCAGTACCTATGATCAGAAACCATAGACAGTGTCTGTCAGTACCTACGTCAGAAACCACAGACAGTGTCTGTCAGTACCTATGGTCAGAGACCATAGACAGTGTCTGTCAGTACCTATGATCAGAGAACGTAGACAGTGTCTGTCACTACCTATGATCAGAAACCATAGGCAGTGTCTGTCAGTACCTATGGTCCGAGACCATAGACAGTGTCTGTCAGTACCTATGATCAGAGACCATAGACAGTTCCTGTCAGTACCTATCATCAGAAACCATAGACAGTGTCTGTCACTACCTATGGTCAGTGCCCGTAGACAGTGTCTGTCAGTACCTAATGATCAGTGCCCGTAGACAGTGTCTGTCAGTACCTATGGTCAGAGACCAGAAACAGTGTCTGTCAGTACCTATGATCATAAACCATGGACAGTGTCTGTCAGTACCTATGATCAGAGACCATAGATAGTGTCTGTCAGTACCTATGATCAGAAACCATAGACGGTGTCTGTCAGTACCTATGATCAGAGACCATAGACGATGTCTGTCAGTACCAATGATCAGAAACCATAGACGGTGTCGTTCAGTACCTATCATCAGAGACCATAGACAGTGTCCGTCAGTACCTATGATCAGTGCCCATAGACAGTGTCTGTCAGTACCTATGATCGGAGACCATAGACGGTGTCTGTCAGTACCTGTGATCAGAGACCATAGACAGTGTCTGTCAGTACCTATGATCAGAGACCATCGACAGTGTCTGTCAGTACCTATGGTCAGTGCCTATAGACAGTGTCAGTCGGTACCTATGATCAGAAACCATAGACGATGTCTGTCAGTACCAATGATCAGAAACCATAGACGGTGTCTCTCAGTACCTATGGTCAGAGACCAGAAACAGTGTCTGTCAGTACCTATGATCAGAAACCATGGACAGTGTCTGTCAATACCTATGATCAGAGACCATAGGTAGTGTCTGTCAGTACCTATGATCAGAAACCATAGACAGTGTCTGTCAGTACCTATGATCAGAGACCATAGACGATGTCTGTCAGTACCAATGATCAGAAACCATAGACGGTGTCTGTCAGTACCTATGATCAGAGACCATAGACAGTGTCTGTCAGAACCTGTGGTCAGTGCCCGTAGACAGTGTCTGTCAGTACCTATGATCAGTGCCCGTAGACAGTGTATGTCGGTACCTATGGTCAGAGACCAGAAACAGTATCTGTCAGTACCAATGATCAGAAACCATAGACGGTGTCTGTCAGTACCTATGATCAGAAACCATAGACAGTGTCTGTCAGTACCTATGGTCAGAAACCATAGACAGTGTTTGTCAGTACCTATGATCAGTGCCCGCAGACGGTGTCTGTCAGTACCTATGATCAGAAACCATAGACAGTGACTGTCAGTAGCTATGATCAGAAACCATAGACAGTGTCTGTCAGTACCTATGATCAGAAACCATAGATGGTGTCTGTCAGTACCTATGATCAGAAACCATAGACAGTGTCTGTCAGTACCTATGTTCAGTGCCCGTAGACAGTGTCTGTCAGTACCTAATGATCAGTGCCCGTAGACAGTGTCTGTCAGTACCTGTGGTCAGAGACCAGAAACAGTGTCTGTCAGTACCTATGATCAGAAACCATGGAAACTGTCTGTCAGTACCTATGACCAGAAACCATAGATAGTGTCTGTCAGTACCTATGATCAGAAACCACAGACGGTGTCTGTCAGTACCTATGATCAGAGACCATAGACGATGTCTGTCAGTACCAATGATCAGAAACCAGAGACAGTGTCTGTCAGTACCTATGATCAGAAACCATAGACAGTGTCTGTCAGTCCCTATGATCAGAAACCATAGACAGTGTATGTCAGTACCTATGATCAGAAACCATAGACAGTGTCTGTCAGTACCTATGGTCAGAAACCATGGACAGTGCCTGTCAGTACCTATGATCAGAAACCATAGACAGTGTCTGTCAGTACCTATGATCAGAAACCATAGACACTACCTGTCAGTACCTATGGTCCGAGACCATAGACAGCGTCTGTCAGTACCTATGATCAGAAACCATAGACAGTGTCTGTCAGTACCTATGTCAGAAACCACAGACAGTGTCTGTCAGTACCTATGGTCAGAGACCATAGACAGTGTCTGTCAGTACCTATGATCAGAGACCATAGACAGTGTCTGTCACAACCTATGATCAGAAACCATAGGCAGTGTCTGTCAGTACCTATGGTCCGAGACCATAGACAGTGTCTGTCAGTACCTATGATCAGAGACCATAGACAGTGCCTGTCAGTACCTATGATCAGAAACCATAGACAGTGTCTGTCACTACCTATGGTCAGTGCCCGTAGACAGTGTCTGTCAGTACCTAATGATCAGTGCCCGTAGACAGTGTCTGTCAGTACCTATGGTCAGAGACCAGAAACAGTGTCTGTCAGTACCTATGATCAGAAACCATGGACAGTGTCTGTCAGTACCTATGATCAGAGACCATAGATAGTGTCTGTCAGTACCTATGATCAGAAACCATAGACGTTGTCTGTCAGTACCTATGATCAGAGACCATAGACGATGTCTGTCAGTACCAATGATCAGAAACCATAGACGGTGTCGTTCAGTACCTATCATCAGAGACCATAGACAGTGTCCGTCAGTACCTATGATCAGTGCCCATAGACAGTGTCTGTCAGTACCTATGATCGGAGACCATAGACGGTGTCTGTCAGTACCTATGATCAGAGACCAAAGGCAGTGTCTGTCAGTACCTATGATCAGAGACCATAGACAGTGCCTGTCAGTACCTATGATCAGAAACCATAGACAGTGTCTGTCACTACCTATGGTCAGTGCCCGTAGACAGTGTCTGTCAGTACCTAATGATCAGTGCCCGTAGACAGTGTCTGTCAGTACCTATGGTCAGAGACCAGAAACAGTGTCTGTCAGTACCTATGATCAGAAACCATGGACAGTGTCTGTCAGTACCTATGATCAGAGACCATAGATAGTGTCTGTCAGTACCTATGATCAGAAACCACAGACGGTGTCTGTCAGTACCTATGATCAGAGACCATAGACGATGTCTGCCAGTACCAATGATCAGAAACCATAGACGGTGTCGTTCAGTACCTATCATCAGAGACCATAGACAGTGTCCGTCAGTACCTATGATCAGTGCCCATAGACAGTGTCTGTCAGTACCTATGATCGGAGACCATAGACGGTGTCTGTCAGTACCTATGATCAGAGACCATAGGCAGTGTCTGTCAGTACCTATGATCAGAGACCATAGACAGTGCCTGTCAGTACCTATGATCAGAAACCATAGACAGTGTCTGTCACTACCTATGGTCAGTGCCCGTAGACAGTGTCTGTCAGTACCTAATGATCAGTGCCCGTAGACAGTGTCTGTCAGTACCTATGGTCAGAGACCAGAAACAGTGTCTGTCAGTACCTATGATCAGAAACCATGGACAGTGTCTGTCAGTACCTATGATCAGAGACCATAGATAGTGTCTGTCAGTACCTATGATCAGAAACCATAGACGGTGTCTGTCAGTACCTATGATCAGAGACCATAGACGATGTCTGTCAGTACCAATGATCAGAAACCATAGACGGTGTCGTTCAGTACCTATCATCAGAGACCATAGACAGTGTCCGTCAGTACCTATGATCAGTGCCCATAGACAGTGTCTGTCAGTACCTATGATCGGAGACCATAGACGGTGTCTGTCAGTACCTATGATCAGAGACCATAGACAGTGTCTGTCAGTACCTATGATCAGAGACCATCGACAGTGTCTGTCAGTACCTATGGTCAGTGCCTATAGACAGTGTCAGTCGGTACCTATGATCAGAAACCATAGACGATGTCTGTCAGTACCAATGATCAGAAACCATAGACGGTGTCTCTCAGTACCTATGGTCAGAGACCAGAAACAGTGTCTGTCAGTACCTATGATCAGAAACCATGGACAGTGTCTGTCAATACCTATGATCAGAGACCATAGATAGTGTCTGTCAGTACCTCTGATCAGAAACCATAGACAGTGTCTGTCAGTACCTATGATCAGAGACCATAGACGATGTCTGTCAGTACCAATGATCAGAAACCATAGACGGTGTCTGTCAGTACCTATGATCAGAGACCATAGACAGTGTCTGTCAGAACCTGTGGTCAGTGCCCGTAGACAGTGTCTGTCAGTACCTATGATCAGTGCCCGTAGACAGTGTATGTCGGTACCTATGGTCAGAGACCAGAAACAGTGTCTGTCAGTACCTATGATCAGAAACCATAGACAGTGTCTGTCAGTACCTATGATCAGAAACCATAGACAGTGTCTGTCAGTACCTATGGTCAGAAACCATAGACAGTGTTTGTCAGTACCTATGATCAGTGCCCGCAGACGGTGTCTGTCAGTACCTATGATCAGAAACCATAGACAGTGACTGTCAGTAGCTATGATCAGAAACCATAGACAGTGTCTGTCAGTACCTATGATCAGAAACCATAGATGGTGTCTGTCAGTACCTATGATCAGAAACCATAGACAGTGTCTGTCAGTACCTATGTTCAGTGCCCGTAGACAGTGTCTGTCAGTACCTAATGATCAGTGCCCGTAGACAGTGTCTGTCAGTTCCTGTGGTCAGAGACCAGAAACAGTGTCTGTCAGTACCTATGATCAGAAACCATGGAAAGTGTCTGTCAGTACCTATGACCAGAAACCATAGATAGTGTCTGTCAGTACCTATGATCAGAAACCACAGACGGTGTCTGTCAGTACCTATGATCAGAGACCATAGACGATGTCTGTCAGTACCAATGATCAGAAACCAGAGACAGTGTCTGTCAGTACCTATGATCAGAAACCATAGACAGTGTCTGTCAGTCCCTATGATCAGAAACCATAGACAGTGTCTGTCAGTACCTATGGTCAGAAACCATAGACAGTGTCTGTCAGTACCTATGATCAGTGCCCGTAGACGGTGTCTGTCAGTACCTACAATCAGAAACCATAGACGGTGTGTGTCAGTACCTATCATCAGAAGCCATAGACAGTGTCTGTCAGTACCTATGATCAGAGACCATAGACCGTGTCTATCAGTACCTATGATCAGTGCCCATAGACAGTGTCTGACAGTACCTATGATCGGAGACAATAGACGGTGTCTGTCAGTACCTATGATCAGAGACCATAGACAGTGTCTGTCAGTACCTATGGTGTGAGACCATAGACAGTGTCTGTCAGTACCTATGGTCAGTGCCTATAGACAGTGCTTGTTAGTACCTATGATCAGAGACCATAGACAGTGTCTGTCAGTACCTATGGTCAGTGCCCGTAGACAGTGTCTGTCAGTACCTATGTCAGAAGCCAAAGACAGTTTCTGTCAGTACCTATGGTCAGAGACCATAGACAGTGTCTGTCAGTACCTATGATCAGAGACCATAGACAGTGTCTGTCAGTACCTTTGATCAGAAACCATAGACAGTGTCCGTCAGTACCTATGATCAGAGACCATAGACAGTGTCTGTCAGAACCTGTGGTCAGTGCCCGTAGACAGTGTCTGTCAGTACCTATGATCAGTGCCCGTAGACAGTGTATGTCGGTACCTATGGTCAGAGACCAGAAACAGTGTCTGTCAGTACCTATGATCAGAAACCATAGACAGTGTCTGTCAGTACCTATGATCAGAAACCATAGACAGTGTCTGTCAGTACCTATGGTCAGAAACCATAGACAGTGTTTGTCAGTACCTATGATCAGTGCCCGCAGACGGTGTCTGTCAGTACCTATGATCAGAAACCATAGACAGTGACTGTCAGTAGCTATGATCAGAAACCATAGACAGTGTCTGTCAGTACCTATGATCAGAAACCATAGATGGTGTCTGTCAGTACCTATGATCAGAAACCATAGACAGTGTCTGTCAGTACCTATGTTCAGTGCCCGTAGAGAGTGTCTGTCAGTACCTAATGATCAGTGCCCGTAGACAGTGTCTGTCAGTTCCTGTGGTCAGAGACCAGAAACAGTGTCTGTCAGTACCTATGATCAGAAACCATGGAAAGTGTCTGTCAGTACCTATGACCAGAAACCATAGATAGTGTCTGTCAGTACCTATGATCAGAAACCACAGACGGTGTCTGTCAGTACCTATGATCAGAGACCATAGACGATGTCTGTCAGTACCAATGATCAGAAACCAGAGACAGTGTCTGTCAGTACCTATGATCAGAAACCATAGACAGTGTCTGTCAGTCCCTATGATCAGAAACCATAGACAGTGTCTGTCAGTACCTATGGTCAGAAACCATAGACAGTGTCTGTCAGTACCTATGATCAGTGCCCGTAGACGGTGTCTGTCAGTACCTACAATCAGAAACCATAGACGGTGTGTGTCAGTACCTATCATCAGAAGCCATAGACAGTGTCTGTCAGTACCTATGATCGGAGACCATAGACCGTGTCTATCAGTACCTATGATCAGTGCCCATAGACAGTGTCTGACAGTACCTATGATCGGAGACAATAGACGGTGTCTGTCAGTACCTATGATCAGAGACCATAGACAGTGTCTGTCAGTACCTATGGTGTGAGACCATAGACAGTGTCTGTCAGTACCTATGGTCAGTGCCTATAGACAGTGCTTGTTAGTACCTATGATCAGAGACCATAGACAGTGTCTGTCAGTACCTATGGTCAGTGCCCGTAGACAGTGTCTGTCAGTACCTATGTCAGAAGCCAAAGACAGTTTCTGTCAGTACCTATGGTCAGAGACCATAGACAGTGTCTGTCAGTACCTATGATCAGAGACCATAGACAGTGTCTGTCAGTACCTTTGATCAGAAACCATAGACAGTGTCCGTCAGTACCTATGATCAGAAACCATAGACAGTGTCTGTCAGTACCTATGATCAGAAACCATAGACAGTGTCTGTCAGTACCTATGGTCCGAGACCATAGACAGTGTCTGTCAGTACCTATGTCAGAAACCACAGACAGGGTCTGTCAGTACCTATGGTCAGAGACCATAGACAGTGTCTGTCAGTACCTATGATCAGAGACCATAGACAGTGTATGTCAGTACCTATGATCAGAAACCATAGACAGTGTCTGTCAGTACCTATGGTCAGAAACCATTGACAGTGCCTGTCAGTACCTATGATCGGTGCCCATAGACAGTGTCCGTCAGTACCTATGATCAGTGCCCATAGACAGTGCCTGTCAGTACCTATGATCAGAAACCACAGACAGTGTCTGTCACTACCTATGGTCAGTGCCCGTAGACAGTGTCTGTCAGTACCTAATGATCAGTGCCCGTAGACAGTGTCTGTCAGTACCTATGGTCAGAAACCATAGACAGTGTTTGTCAGTACCTATGATCAGTGCCCGCAGACGGTGTCTGTCAGTACCTATGATCAGAAACCATAGACAGTGACTGTCAGTACCTATGATCAGAAACCATAGACAGTGTCTGTCAGTACCTATGATCAGAAACCATAGATGGTGTCTGTCAGTACCTATGATCAGAAACCATAGACAGTGTCTGTCAGTACCTATGTTCAGTGCCCGTAGACAGTGTCTGTCAGTAGCTAATGATCAGTGCCCGTAGACAGTGTCTGTCAGTACCTGTGGTCAGAGACCAGAAACAGTGTCTGTAAGTACCTATGATCAGAAACCATGGACAGTGTCTGTCAGTACCTATGATCAGAAACCATAGATAGTGTCTGTCAGTACCTATGATCAGAAACCACAGACGGTGTCTGTCAGTACCTATGATCAGAGACCATAGACGATGTCTGTCAGTACCAATGATCAGAAACCAGAGACAGTGTCTGTCAGTACCTATGATCAGAAACCATATAATTGTCTGTCAGTCCCTATGATCAGAAACCATAGACAGTGCCTGTCAGTACCTATGGTCAGAAACCATAGACAGTGTCTGTCAGTACCTATGATCAGAAACCATAGACAGTGACTGTCAGTACCTATGATCAAAAACCATAGACAGTGTCTGTCAGTACCTATGATCAGAAACCATAGATGGTGTCTGTCAGTACCTACAATCAGAAACCATAGACGGTGTGTGTCAGTACCTATCATCAGAAGCCATAGACAGTGTCTGTCAGTACCTATGATCAGAGACCATAGACCGTGTCTATCAGTACCTATGATCAGTGCCCATAGACAGTGTCTGACAGTACCTATGATCGGAGACAATAGACGGTGTCTGTCAGTACCTATGATCAGAGACCATAGACAGTGTCTGTCAGTACCTATGGTGTGAGACCATAGACAGTGTCTGTCAGTACCTCTGGTCAGTGCCTATAGACAGTGCTTGTTAGTACCTATGATCAGAGACCATAGACAGTGTCTGTCAGTACCTGTGGTCAGTGCCCGTAGACAGTGTCTGTCAGTACCTATGTCAGAAGCCACAGACAGTTTCTGTCAGTACCTATGGTCAGAGACCATAGACAGTGTCTGTCAGTACCTATGATCAGAAACCATAGACAGTGACTGTCAGTACCTATGATCAAAAACCATAGACAGTGTCTGTCAGTACCTATGATCAGAAACCATAGATGGTGTCTGTCAGTACCTACAATCAGAAACCATAGACGGTGTGTGTCAGTACCTATCATCAGAAGCCATAGACAGTGTCTGTCAGTACCTATGATCAGAGACCATAGACCGTGTCTATCAGTACCTATGATCAGTGCCCATAGACAGTGTCTGACAGTACCTATGATCGGAGACAATAGACGGTGTCTGTCAGTACCTATGATCAGAGACCATAGACAGTGTCTGTCAGTACCTATGGTGTGAGACCATAGACAGTGTCTGTCAGTACCTATGGTCAGTGCCTATAGACAGTGCTTGTTAGTACTTATGATCAGAGACCATAGACAGTGTCTGTCAGTACCTATGGTCAGTGCCCGTAGACAGTGTCTGTCAGTACCTATGTCAGAAGCCACAGACAGTTTCTGTCAGTACCTATGGTCAGAGACCATAGACAGTGTCTGTCAGTACCTATGATCAGAGACCATAGACAGTGTCTGTCAGTACCTTTGATCAGAAACCATAGACAGTGTCTGTCAGTACCTATGATCAGAAACCATAGACAGTGTCTGTCAGTACCTATGATCAGAAACCATAGACAGTGTCTGTCAGTACCTATGGTCCGAGACCATAGACAGTGTCTGTCAGTACCTATGATCAGAAACCATAGACAGTGACTGTCAGTACCTATGATCAAAAACCATAGACAGTGTCTGTCAGTACCTATGATCAGAAACCATAGATGGTGTCTGTCAGTACCTACAATCAGAAACCATAGACGGTGTGTGTCAGTACCTATCATCAGAAGCCATAGACAGTGTCTGTCAGTACCTATGATCAGAGACCATAGACCGTGTCTATCAGTACCTATGATCAGTGCCCATAGACAGTGTCTGACAGTACCTATGATCGGAGACAATAGACGGTGTCTGTCAGTACCTATGATCAGAGACCATAGACAGTGTCTGTCAGTACCTATGGTGTGAGTCCATAGACAGTGTCTGTCAGTACCTATGGTCAGTGCCTATAGACAGTGCTTGTTAGTACCTATGATCAGAGACCATAGACAGTGTCTGTCAGTACCTATGGTCAGTGCCCGTAGACAGTGTCTGTCAGTACCTATGTCAGAAGCCACAGACAGTTTCTGTCAGTACCTATGGTCAGAGACCATAGACAGTGTCTGTCAGTACCTATGATCAGAGACCATAGACAGTGTCTGTCAGTACCTTTGATCAGAAACCATAGACAGTGTCTGTCAGTACCTATGATCAGAAACCATAGACAGTGTCTGTCAGTACCTATGATCAGAAACCATAGACAGTGTCTGTCAGTACCTATGGTCCGAGACCATAGACAGTGTCTGTCAGTACCTATGTCAGAAACCACAGACAGGGTCTGTCAGTACCTATGGTCAGAGACCATAGACAGTGTCTGTCAGTACCTATGATCAGAGACCATAGACAGTGTATGTCAGTACCTATGATCAGAAACCATAGACAGTGTCTGTCAGTACCTATGGTCAGAAACCATTGACAGTGCCTGTCAGTACCTATGATCAGTGCCCATAGACAGTGTCTGTCAGTACCTATCATCAGAGACCATAGACAGTATCTGTCAGTACCTATGATCAGAGACCATAGACAGTGTATGTCAGTACCTATGATCAGAAACCATAGACAGTGTCTGTCAGTACCTATGGTCAGAAACCATGGACAGTGCCTGTCAGTACCTATGATCAGAAACCATAGACAGTGTCTGTCAGTACCTATGATCAGAAACCATAGACACTACCTGTCAGTACCTATGGTCCGAGACCATAGACAGCGTCTGTCAGTACCTATGATCAGAAACCATAGACAGTGTCTGTCAGTACCTATGTCAGAAACCATAGACAGTGTTTGTCAGTACCTATGGTCAGAGACCATAGACAGTGTCTGTCAGTACCTATGATCAGAGACCATAGACAGTGTCTGTCACTACCTATGATCAGAAACCATAGGCAGTGTCTGTCAGTACCTATGGTCCGAGACCATAGACAGTGTCTGTCAGTACCTATGATCAGAGACCATAGACAGTGTCTGTCAGTACCTATGATCGGAGACCATAGACGGTGTCTGTCAGTACCTATGATCAGAGACCACAGACAGTGTCTGTCAGTACCTATGATCAGAGACCATCGACAGTGTCTGTCAGTACCTATGGTCAGTGCCTATAGACAGTGTCAGTCGGTACCTATGATCAGAAACCATAGACGATGTCTGTCAGTACCAATGATCAGAAACCATAGACGGTGTCTCTCAGTACCTATGGTCAGAGACCAGAAACAGTGTCTGTCAGTACCTATGATCAGAAACCATGGACAGTGTCTGTCAATACCTATGATCAGAGACCATAGATAGTGTCTGTCAGTACCTATGATCAGAAACCATAGACAGTGTCTGTCAGTACCTATGATCAGAGACCATAGACGATGTCTGTCAGTACCAATGATCAGAAACCATAGACGGTGTCTGTCAGTACCTATGATCAGAGACCATAGACAGTGTCTGTCAGAACCTGTGGTCAGTGCCCGTAGACAGTGTCTGTCAGTACCTATGATCAGTGCCCGTAGACAGTGTATGTCGGTACCTATGGTCAGAGACCAGAAACAGTGTCTGTCAGTACCTATGATCAGAAACCATAGACAGTGTCTGTCAGTACCTATGATCAGAAACCATAGACAGTGTCTGTCAGTACCTATGGTCAGAAACCATAGACAGTGTTTGTCAGTACCTATGATCAGTGCCCGCAGACGGTGTCTGTCAGTACCTATGATCAGAAACCATAGACAGTGACTGTCAGTACCTATGATCAGAAACCATAGACAGTGTCTGTCAGTACCTATGATCAGAAACCATAGATGGTGTCTGTCAGTACCTATGATCAGAAACCATAGACAGTGTCTGTCAGTACCTATGTTCAGTGCACGTAGACAGTGTCTGTCAGTACCTAATGATCAGTGCCCGTAGACAGTGTCTGTCAGTACCTGTGGTCAGAGACCAGAAACAGTGTCTGTCAGTACCTATGATCAGAAACCATGGACAGTGTCTGTCAGTACCTATGATCAGAAACCATAGATAGTGTCTGTCAGTACCTATGATCAGAAACCACAGACGGTGTCTGTCAGTACCTATGATCAGAGACCATAGACGATGTCTGTCAGTACCAATGATCAGAAACCAGAGACAGTGTCTGTCAGTACCTATGATCAGAAACCATAGACAGTGTCTGTCAGTCCCTATGATCAGAAACCATAGACAGTGTCTGTCAGTACCTATGGTCAGAAACCATAGACAGTGTCTGTCAGTACCTATGATCAGTGCCCGTAGACGGTGTCTGTCAGTACCTATCATCAGAAACCATAGACAGTGACTGTCAGTACCTATGATCAAAAACCATAGACAGTGTCTGTCAGTACCTATGATCAGAAACCATAGATGGTGTCTGTCAGTACCTACAATCAGAAACCATAGACGGTGTGTGTCAGTACCTATCATCAGAAGCCATAGACAGTGTCTGTCAGTACCTATGATCAGAGACCATAGACCGTGTCTATCAGTACCTATGATCAGTGCCCATAGACAGTGTCTGACAGTACCTATGATCGGAGACAATAGACGGTGTCTGTCAGTACCTATGATCAGAGACCATAGACAGTGTCTGTCAGTACCTATGGTGTGAGACCATAGACAGTGTCTGTCAGTACCTATGGTCAGTGCCTATAGACAGTGCTTGTTAGTACCTATGATCAGAGACCATAGACAGTGTCTGTCAGTACCTATGGTCAGTGCCCGTAGACAGTGTCTGTCAGTACCTATGTCAGAAGCCAAAGACATTTTCTGTCAGTACCTATGGTCAGAGACCATAGACAGTGTCTGTCAGTACCTATGATCAGAGACCATAGACAGTGTCTGTCAGTACCTTTGATCAGAAACCATAGACAGTGTCTGTCAGTACCTATGATCAGAAACCATAGACAGTGTCTGTCAGTACCTATGATCAGAAACCATAGACAGTGTCTGTCAGTACCTATGGTCCGAGACCATAGACAGTGTCTGTCACTACCTATGTCAGAAACCACAGACAGGGTCTGTCAGTACCTATGGTCAGAGACCATAGACAGTGTCTGTCAGTACCTATGATCAGAGACCATAGACAGTGTATGTCAGTACCTATGATCAGAAACCATAGACAGTGTCTGTCAGTACCTATGGTCAGAAACCATTGACAGTGCCTGTCAGTACCTATGGTCCGAGACCATAGACAGTGTCTGTCAGTACCTATGATCAGAAACCATAGACAGTGTCTGTCAGTACCTATGTCAGAAACCACAGACAGTGTCTGTCAGTACCTATGGTCAGAGACCATAGACAGTGTCTGTCAGTACCTATGATCAGAGACCATAGACAGTGTCTGTCACTACCTATGATCAGAAACCATAGACAGTGTCAGTCAGTACCTATGGTCCGAGACCATACACAGTGTCTGTCAGTACCTATGTCAGAAACCACAGACAGTGTCTGTCAGTACCTATGGTCAGAGACCATAGACAGTGTCTGTCAGTACCTATGATCAGAGACCATAGACAGTGTCTGTCACTACCTGTGATCAGAAACCATAGACAGTGTCTGTCAGTACCTATGGTCCGAGACCATAGACAGTGTCTGTCAGTACCTATGATCAGAGACCATAGACAGTGCCTGTCAGTACGATGATCAGACACCATAGACAGTGTCTGTCACTGCCTATGGTCAGTGCCCGTAGACAGTGTCTGTCAGTACCTAATGATCAGTGCCCGTAGACAGTGTCTGTCAGTACCTATGGTCAGAGACCAGAAACAGTGTCTGTCAGTACCTATGATCAGAAACCATGGACAGTGTCTGTCAGTACCTATGATCAGAGACCAGAGATAGTGTCTGTCAGTACCTATGATCAGAAACCATAGACGGTGTCTGTCAGTACCTATGATCAGAGACCATAGACGATGTCTGTCAGTACCAATGATCAGAAACAATAGACGGTGTCTTTCAGTACCTATCATCAGAGACAATAGACAGTGTCTGTCAGTACCTATGATCAGTGCCCATAGACAGTGTCTGTCAGTACCTATGATCGGAGACAATAGACGGTGTCTGTCAGTACTTATGATCAGAGACCATAGACAGTATCTGTCAGTACCTATGATCAGAGACCATCGACAGTGTCTGTCAGTACCTATGGTCAGTGCCTATAGACAGTGTCTGTCGGTACCTATGATCAGAAACCATAGACGATGTCTGTCAGTACCAATGATCAGAAACCATAGACGGTGTCTGTCAGTACCTATGGTCAGAGACCAGAAACAGTGTCTGTCAGTACCTATGATCAGAAACCATGGACAGTGTCTGTCAATACCTATGATCAGAGACCATAGATAGTGTCTGTCAGTACCTATGATCAGAAACCATAGACGGTGTCTGTCAGTACCTATGATCAGAGACCATAGACGATGTCTTTCGGTACCAATGATCAGAAACCATAGACGGTGTCTGTCAGTACCTATGATCAGAGACCATAGACAGTGTCTGTCAGAACCTGTGGTCAGTGCCCGTAGACAGTGTCTGTCAGTACCTATCATCAGTGCCCGTAGACAGTGTAGGTCGGTACCTATGGTCAGAGACCAGAGACAGTGTCTATCAGTACCTATGATCAGAAACCATAGACAGTGTTTGTCAGTACCTATGATCAGAAACCATAGACAGTGTCTGTCAGTACCTATGGTCAGAAACCCTTGACAGTGTCTGTCAGTACCTACGATCAGTGCCCGTAGACGGTGTCTGTCAGTACCTATCATCAGAAACCATAGACAGTGACTGTCAGTACCTATATGATCAGAAGCCATAGACAGTGTCTGTCAGTACCTATGATCAGAAACCATAGATGGTGTCTGTCAGTACCTATGATCAGAAACCATAGACGGTGTGTGTCAGTACCTATGATCAGTGCCCATAGACAGTGTCTGACAGTACCTATGATCGGAGACAATAGACGGTGTCTGTCAGTACCTATGATCAGAGACCATAGACAGTGTCTGTCAGTACCTATGGTCAGAGACCATAGACAGTGTCTGTCAGTACCTATGGTCAGTGCCTATAGACAGTGCCTGTTAGTACCTATGATCAGAAACCATAGACAGTGTCTGTCAGTACCTATGATCAGTGCCCATAGACGGTGTCTGTCAGTACCTATGATCAGAAACCATAGACGGTGTCTGTCAGTACCTATGATCAGAAATCATAGACGGTGTCTGTCAGTACCTATGGTCAGAGACCATAGACAGTGTCTGTCAGTACCTACGATCAGAGACCATAGACGGTGTCTGTCGGTACCTATCATCAGAAACCATAGACAGTGTCTGTCGGTACCTATGATCAGAGACCATAGACAGTGTCTGTCAGTACCTATGGTCAGTGCCCGTAGACAGTGTCTGTCGGTACCTATGTCAGAAGCCACAGACAGTGTCTGTCAGTACCTATGGTCAGAGACCATAGACAGTGTCTGTCAGTACCTATGATCAGAGACCATAGACAGTGTCTGTCAGTACCTATGATCAGAGACCATAGACAGTGTCTGTCAGTACCTATGATCAGAAACCATAGACAGTGTCTGTCAGTACCTGTGATCAGAAACCATAGACAGTGTCTGTCAGTACCTATGATCAGAAACCATAGACAGTGTCTGTCAGTACCTATGGTCCGAGACCATAGACCGTGTCTGTCAGTACCTATGTCAGAAACCACAGACAGTGTCTGTCAGTACCTATGGTCAGAGACCATAGAGAGTGTCTGTCAGTACCTATGATCAGAGACCATAGACAGAGTATGTCAGTACCTATGATCAGAAACCATAGACAGTGTCTGTCAGTACCTATGGTCAGAAACCATAGACAGTGCCTGTCAGTACCTATGGTCCGAGACCATAGACAGTGTCTGTCAGTACCTATGATCAGAAACCATAGACAGTGTCTGTCAGTACCTATGTCAGAAACCACAGACAGTGTCTGTCAGTACCTATGGTCAGAGACCATAGACAGTGTCTGTCAGTACCTATGATCAGAGACCATAGACAGTGTCTGTCACTACCTATGATCAGAAACCATAGACAGTGTCTGTCAGTACCTATGGTCCGACACCATACACAGTGTCTGTCAGTACCTATGATCAGAGACCATAGACAGTGCCTGTCAGTACCTATGATCAGAAACCATAGACAGTGTCTGTCAGTACCTATGATCAGAAACCATAGACACTACCTGTCAGTACCTATGGTCCGAGACCATAGACAGCTTCTGTCAGAACCTATGATCAGAAACCATAGACAGTGTCTGTCAGTACCTATGTCAGAAACCACAGACAGTGTCTGTCAGTACCTATGATCAGAGACCATAGACAGTGCCTGTCAGTACCTATGATCAGAAACCATAGACAGTGTCTGTCACTACCTATGGTCAGTGCCCGTAGACAGTGTCTGTCAGTACCTAATGATCAGTGCCCGTAGACAGTGTCTGTCAGTACCTATGGTCAGAGACCAGAAACAGTGTCTGTCAGTACCTATGATCAGAAACCATGGACAGTGTCTGTCAGTACCTATGATCAGAGACCATAGATAGTGTCTGTCAGTACCTATGATCAGAAACCATTGACGGTGTCTGTCAGTACCTATGATCAGAGACCATAGACGATGTCTGTCAGTACCAATGATCAGAAACCATAGACGGTGTCGTTCAGTACCTATCATCAGAGACCATAGACAGTGTCCGTCAGTACCTATGATCAGTGCCCATAGACAGTGTCTGTCAGTACCTATGATCGGAGACCATAGACGGTGTCTGTCAGTACCTATGATCAGAGACCATAGACAGTGTCTGTCAGTACCTATGATCAGAGACGATCGACAGTGTCTGTCAGTACCTATGGTCAGTGCCTATAGACAGTGTCAGTCGGTACCTATGATCAGAAACCATAGACGATGTCTGTCAGTACCAATGATCAGAAACCATAGACGTTGTCTCTCAGTACCTATGGTCAGAGACCAGAAACAGTGTCTGTCAGTACCTATGATCAGAAACCATGGACAGTGTCTGTCAATACCTATGATCAGAGACCATAGATAGTGTCTGTCAGTACCTATGATCAGAAACCATAGACAGTGTCTGTCAGTACCTATGATCAGAGACCATAGACGATGTCTGTCAGTACCAATGATCAGAAACCATAGACGGTGTCTGTCAGTACCTATGATCAGAGACCATAGACAGTGTCTGTCAGAACCTGTGGTCAGTGCCCGTAGACAGTGTCTGTCAGTACCTATGATCAGTGCCCGTAGACAGTGTATGTCGGTACCTATGGTCAGAGACCAGAAACAGTGTCTGTCAGTACCTATGATCAGAAACCATGGACAGTGTCTGTCAGTACCTATGATCAGAGACAATAGACAGTGTCTGTCAGTACCTATGATCAGTGCCCATAGACAGTGTCTGTCAGTACCTATGATCGGAGACAATAGACGGTGTCTGTCAGTACTTATGATCAGAGACCATAGACAGTATCTGTCAGTACCTATGATCAGAGACCATAGACGATGTCTGTCAGTACCAATGATCAGAAACCAGAGACAGTGTCTGTCAGTACCTATGATCAGAAACCATAGACAGTGTCTGTCAGTCCCTATGATCAGAAACCATAGACAGTGTCTGTCAGTACCTATGGTCAGAAACCATAGACAGTGTCTGTCAGTACCTATGATCAGTGCCCGTAGACGGTGTCTGTCAGTACCTATCATCAGAAACCATAGACAGTGACTGTCAGTACCTATGATCAAAAACCATAGACAGTGTCTGTCAGTACCTATGATCAGAAACCATAGATGGTGTCTGTCAGTACCTACAATCAGAAACCATAGACGGTGTGTGTCAGTACCTATCATCAGAAGCCATAGACAGTGTCTGTCAGTACCTATGATCAGAGACCATAGACCGTGTCTATCAGTACCTATGATCAGTGCCCATAGACAGTGTCTGACAGTACCTATGATCGGAGACAATAGACGGTGTCTGTCAGTACCTATGATCAGAGACCATAGACAGTGTCTGTCAGTACCTATGCTGTGAGACCATAGACAGTGTCTGTCAGTACCTATGGTCAGTGCCTATAGACAGTGCTTGTTAGTACCTATGATCAGAGACCATAGACAGTGTCTGTCAGTACCTATGGTCAGTGCCCGTAGACAGTGTCTGTCAGTACCTATGTCAGAAGCCAAAGACAGTTTCTGTCAGTACCTATGGTCAGAGACCATAGACAGTGTCTGTCAGTACCTATGATCAGAGACCATAGACAGTGTCTGTCAGTACCTTTGATCAGAAACCATAGACAGTGTCTGTCAGTACCTATGATCAGAAACCATAGACAGTGTCTGTCAGTACCTATGATCAGAAACCATAGACAGTGTCTGTCAGTACCTATGGTCCGAGACCATAGACAGTGTCTGTCACTACCTATGTCAGAAACCACAGACAGGGTCTGTCAGTACCTATGGTCAGAGACCATAGACAGTGTCTGTCAGTACCTATGATCAGAGACCATAGACAGTGTATGTCAGTACCTATGATCAGAAACCATAGACAGTGTCTGTCAGTACCTATGGTCAGAAACCATTGACAGTGCCTGTCAGTACCTATGGTCCGAGACCATAGACAGTGTCTGTCAGTACCTATGATCAGAAACCATAGACAGTGTCTGTCAGTACCTATGTCAGAAACCACAGACAGTGTCTGTCAGTACCTATGGTCAGAGACCATAGACAGTGTCTGTCAGTACCTATGATCAGAGACCATAGACAGTGTCTGTCACTACCTATGATCAGAAACCATAGACAGTGTCTGTCAGTACCTATGGTCCGAGACCATACACAGTGTCTGTCAGTACCTATGATCAGAGACCATAGACAGTGCCTGTCGGTACCTATGATCAGAAACCATAGACAGTGTCTGTCAGTACCTATGGTCAGTGCCCGTAGACAGTGTCTGTCAGTACCTAATGATCAATGCCCGTAGACAGTGTCTGTCAGTACCTATGGTCAGAGACCAGTAACAGTGTCTGTCAGTACCTATGATCAGAAACCATGGACAGTGTCTCTCAGTACCTATGGTCAGAGACCAGAAACAGTGTCTGTCAGTACCTATGATCAGAGACCATAGACAGTGTCTGTCAGTACCTATGATAGGAGACCATAGACGGTGTCTGTCAGTACCTATGATCGGTGACCATAGACGGTGTCTGTCAGTACCTATGGTCAGAGACCATAGACAGTGTCTGAAAGTACCTATGATCAGTGGCCATAGACAGTGTCTGTCAGTTCCTATGATCAGAAACCATAGACAGTGTCTGTCAGTACCTATGATCAGAAACCATGGACAGTGTCTGTCAGTACCTATGGTCAGAGACCAGAAACAGTGTCTGTCAGTACCTATGATCAGAGACCATAGACAGTGTCTGTCAGTACCTATGATAGGAGACCATAGACGGTGTCTGTCAGTACCTATGATCGGTGACCATAGACGGTGTCTGTCAGTACCTATGGTCAGAGACCATAGACAGTGTCTGAAAGTACCTATGATCAGTGGCCATAGACAGTGTCTGTCAGTTCCTATGATCAGAAACCATAGACAGTGTCTGTCAGTACCTATGATCAGAAACCATAGACAGTGTCTGTCAGTACCTATGGTCAGAGACCATAGACAGTGTCTGTCAGTACCTATGATCAGTGCCCATAGACAGTGTCTGTCAGTACCTGTGATCAGTGCCCATAGACAGTATCTGTCAGTAGCTATGATCAGAGACCATAGACAGTGTCTGTCAGTACCTATCATCAGAGACCATAGACAGTATCTGTCAGTACCTATGATCAGAGACCATAGACAGTGTATGTCAGTACCTATGATCAGAAACCATAGACAGTGTCTGTCAGTACCAATGGTCAGAAACCATAGACAGTGCCTGTAAGTACCTATGATCAGAAACCATAGACAGTGTCTGTCAGTACCTATGATCAGAAACCATAGACAGTACCTGTCAATACCTATGGTCCGAGACCATAGACAGTGTCTGTCAGTACCTATGTCAGAAACCACAGACAGTGTCTGTCAGTACCTATGGTCAGAGACCATAGACAGTGTCTGTCAGTACCTATGATCAGAGACCATAGACAGTGTCTGTCACTACCTGTGATCAGAAACCATAGACAGTGTCTGTCAGTACCAATGGTCCGAGACCATAGACAGTGTCTCTCAGTACCTATGATCAGAGACCATAGACAGTGCCTGTCAGTACGATGATCAGACACCATAGACAGTGTCTGTCACTGCCTATGGTCAAGTGCCCGTAGACAGTGTCTGTCAGTACCTAATGATCAGTGCCCGTAGACAGTGTCTGTCAGTACCTATGGTCAGAGACCAGAAACAGTGTCTGTCAGTACCTATGATCAGAAACCATGGACAGTGTCTGTCAGTACCTATGATCAGAGACCAGAGATAGTGTCTGTCAGTACCTATGATCAGAAACCATAGACGGTGTCTGTCAGTACCTATGATCAGAGACCATAGACGATGTCTGTCAGTACCAATGATCAGAAACAATAGACGGTGTCTTTCAGTACCTATCATCAGAGACAATAGACAGTGTCTGTCAGTACCTATGATCAGTGCCCATAGACAGTGTCTGTCAGTACCTATGATCGGAGACAATAGACGGTGTCTGTCAGTACTTATGATCAGAGACCATAGACAGTATCTGTCA